>NW_016107337.1:8995525-9005525 GCF_001604975.1 Cebus imitator
TTTTTTTTTTTTTTTTTTAGGTTTCTGAAGTTAAAATTTATACTCAGGACAGAAGATTTTTATATTCTTAGAAGAGACCACTTTTTTAAACTACTTACATCATATTTAGGACAAGTACCTACCTATATTTATTGAATCGAAGTGTTAGGAATTCCTAGAAAAGTTTTCTAAAATACTTGTCTCATACTGAGGTATTAAATATTCTCTTTTAATGATGCAAAGAGTATTCTTTACTGTCAAGAGTATTTTAGCAGATATCACTATAATATGAACTACATTGGGGCTGCTTTTCTGAGTTCAGGGCCCAAGAAGGAAACGCCAATGTAAAAGGAAAAATCAGCCTCTAGTGTAGGTGATAAGATGGGAGACAGTAAATCTGTCTTGAAAGGGCATGGCCAATGTACTTAAGGAACAGTGGTATATTTATATATACATACACATATATACGTATATTATATACATATATGTGTGTACATATACACACACATATACATATATGTTACATATAACACACATATGTGTGTATATGTTATATGTAACATAGCTGAAAAATTCAAGTCAGGAAGGGTAATATGTGTGTATATGTTATATGTAACATATATGTATGTGTGTTATATGTACATATGTTACATATATGTATATGTAACATATGTACATATAACACACACGTGTGTGTGTGTGATATGTAACATAGCTGGAAAATTCAAGTCAGGAAGGGTAATAAAATGCAATGGACCAGGCTTATGAGGTGCTGCTATTCTTCTGAGATACAGAAGAACACAATGAGACCAATTAAAAAAAAAAAAACACCTAGTGGAGTTGATAGCATCTGGGGTGCAGGTATCTTGCAAAGTGAAGCATCTTGTGAAATATAGTTGCCTCTCTATCTGAACCTAGTTTATAGATGTACAACTCACTATATAGAGCATGACAAATATAATTTTTGGAAAAGTTGTCTTTAACATTAAGAAGAATCGTCTTTCCTGACTTGCACACCAGTAAGAAATCTTTGGAGTGTATATTATATTCCACATATTGCTCCCATTATTGAAAAACTATAGCCAGTAGTCCCAACATATTTATGTATCAGTCCCCAATAATAAGGGTAATAGGCAAGGCCATGTGATAACCTCGTATCAGTTACTAAGGGCAGATGGAAGTCATTACTACAAGTTACTGGGTTTCCTATATTTTGTGGATAGGGTAGATTTTCTCTGGTCTTTATTAGGAGTGGATTTATTTAATTTACATTGCCTGAGAAATTGTATTTTAAAAGGTTATATTTATGAATCTGGAGGAGGTCTTATAAAACATGAAGATTAACTGCAGGGTTAATGAGGAGACTTACGGTGGCTCAGAAAGGCCGCATGGTATCACAGAGAAAAGTCTTAAAGGGAAGTCAAGGTTTATTCCCAAGGCCTACGTCTGATTTATTGTGTCTCCTTGGACAAGTCACTTAACTTACCATAATCTCTGTTTCCAGCTGTAATAATATTCCTACCTTATATCTCAGAGGAGTATTGCAAAAATTTTTACAAAACACAGACTAGAATTTTATTACTGCTGGGGAATAGCTTTTGGCACCTCAGAAGATAGGATCAGGAAAAAAAAAGATTAAATATAGATATGATTGTGATGATTGCATTACATATCACATCTCATTTCCCTTCTTAGATTACAGAAAACTTTAAGTAAAATTAGATCATGCTGTTTTTTTAGAGAATACTGATAATTAACACAACTTCAAAATTTTCTTACAGAAAACAAGAAGCAAACATCTCTGAGAGTTTTTGCCAATCACTCTTCACAGAAGCATTATTACAGAAACACTAGAGATTTTATTAACTTATATTTAGGCTGTGTGATAATAACAACTAAAAAAAAAAATAGCAGTGCTATTTATACTATTTCTCCTGTCCCCTAGAATTAAAGCACAGCATATAATTCCTGCAGTAGGTGTTACCTTTGGCATTCTATATAAAAATGTGTTGAAATTCTGAAGTGTTACGTAAGTGTTGATTATTAGTAGCAGTATACTATGACAGAAAATTTAAAAGGCAGGATTGAAGGTATTTTTCACTTTCTCTTTTGCTCACATTCAGAATTTCATGAACACATAAGGATTTTTACTTTTCCTTTCATGATTACTTTCTTTCAAATAAAAACTAAATGGGTGTCTTAGTATTTTTAACACAGGTTTTATAGGTAAAAGAGACTAATATATGTGTATGTATGTATTCAATGATCATACACATAACATCCTACTTCATGGGTGAACTTTGAAGTATTAGGCTAAATGAAAGAAGCCAGACACAAAAGGACATATAGGGTATGATTCCATTTATATGAAATACCCAGAATAAGGAAATCCACACATACAGAAAATACATAGTGGCTGCCAGGAGTCGGTGGGAGGGAAAGAAGGGAGCTAATGAATACGAGTTTCCTTTTAGGGTGATAAAAATGTTCTGGAATTAGACAGTGATGATATTTATACACTTTATGAATATACTAAAACGCAATGAATTGTACACTTTAATCAATTTTATGGTAACTGAATTATATCTCAAAAAATATATATACAGAAAGAAATGGATAGAAAAAACATTTATTTAATTTTAGGTTTGCTAAATTTGGCAGTGTCAAGGTAATGTATTTGCAGTTTTTAAACGTGATAAAGATTTATTTTATGTTTAATGTTGCATAAATTCTTTTATCATTTCTAAATACATGTGGTGAGGAACCAATATCTTTTAGAAGTAATATTGTCGTACTTGAATTTTCCTACCGAAAGGTATCTTGCCTTGTTTTATGTGATTTTTTATCTTTTATAATGATTTAAAGTCAGAAGAGCCATGTTTCAGTTCTCTCCTCCATGAAATATGTCTTGTGCTATAGAATTAAACAGACACAGTGTGAGCCTCATGTGTGTGATTCAGGATAAAATAGAAACAGCTACATACTCACCAAACCCAGTGTAACAGCCTGGGTCCAGCCAGAAGACAAACCCACATGGTAATCTGAACAGGGGAAGTTTGTTATAAAGAAGTATTAAAGTATGATGATGGGGTAACTATGAAGATGTAAAGAGAACTCTATCTAAAGGGCATACTAAAGCTGAGACAGTATAAAAAGGACAACTTGACTCCCCAAGCCTGGGTTGCATAACTCATGAGAGAAATGGGGTTGGAGCTGACTGAATAGTGGAGAAGTCCTCTGGCTTGCCCAGGTTAGAGCTGGACCACAGTCACAGGTATACAGGAAATGACACTCCAGGTTGCAGATGAGCTGAGGCTGGTCGGTAGGTGTTCAGAAAGAGACAGGTGTTTCAGCCAGTGTGAGGCCTGAAGGTGTGTGTTGTCCACACCAGGAGGGATGCTGGAGGTGGTTACCTGTGTGGTACCCAGACTGCAAGATTGTTAAGGGACTGTACACTCTAGGCATGCAACTGTGACACTTCACTGCGGGATGTCACCACACACAAGCATCAAAAGACTGTACAACAGAACCAAGAGAAAACAAAATTAATCACACCAGACCAGGAAGAGAAGCCCCCTTTCAACTGCAGTGTTCTTCCAGAAACTCCTATTGACAAAACTTTGCATCAAGCTCACTGTGCAGAAGAAATGTTGAGTCTAGTGCAATATTGCAGAATGGGCACTGAAGTATCAAGGTGGCAGTGAGAGGCAGTAAACTGATAACTAGTAAACTTAGTTTCCTTTTCTTCCTAAACCTGTAGCTAGACCATATTTATCAGCTCCCCTTGTAGTTAAGTGGGGGTGACTGAGATAATTTCTGGCCCAGGAGATAGATGCAGAGGTAATCTGATATACTCTCAGATCTTGCCCCTACTAACTATGTCTGTCCCTAAAACACCCACCCGCAAAACTGGAAATGAAGAATGCTAAATCTCCAGGGAATGGCAGATCCACAAGTTGGAAATATTCTGAAAATATTCTAGATCTCTGACTCGTCTTTTGAGAAGAGACCCCAGAAAAGTAACCTGATCAGGCCTGTTAATGCTGAGGCTGTTGGAGTGAGTTAAAAACAGATCTTTACGGTGATCAGCCATTGGAATATTGCAGTTGTTTATCACAGTTAGTTTTTTTTGACTAATCTGAGTGCTAAGAAAATGGGCACCTTTTGGACTAATGGGTGTCTTGAAATTGTTTGCTACCATAATAATAACCTAAAAGATGTGGCATTTAGTTGTCAGGCAGTGGGCAACAAAGCATGAGATATCAGAAGCTGAGAATCTGATACACCTTATTATGCCATGGCAAAATATTTGGTGAAGTGTGACTGCAATAATTTGGAAGGCACATCTCCCTAATGAGCTTATGTTTCTGGTAGAAGTGGTTGAGAAAAAAAGTGTTAGAGTGTGTTGCTTTATTGATTGCCTTTAGCAAAATATTTCAAGAAAGATTTCAGCTTAGAAATAAGCAATAACACAAAAAAGGGGAAAAAGTTCAGAAATTTGGAGCTTTATGAGGTTGGAAAACCTGACAGTTTCTAGACCTCAAACAGTAATGCGTAAGACAATGGTTTTGAGAAACAAAGGCCTATTAATATCCAAATAACAGATTAAATATTTTCTATGTAAATGTTTTCTTTCAAATTGCTTCAAAGTAGCCACCAATAAGTTCAGAAAGAGGGAGAAAAAGAGAGAGCAAGAAAGAGAGAGAGAATGGGTGAAGGAGAAAGAGAACACAGGGAAATAAGGCTTGAACATAGAGAAATAAGGCTTGCTTGAAAATTATATATAAGAAAAAGCTTTGGGTATGACTGGATACTATGAACTGATCAGAAGCAAACACACCAGAAAACTATGAAACAAGCAGGCTGATAAAGCAGTGCATCTCCCAAGGAGAACATATATACCAATCTCCTCTTCTGATGTGACCACAGAAAATGGCCACAGGGCTGAGCTCCATGAGGGAAGAGTCAGCGGTCCCAAAGAATGGTGGAAAAGGGAATTTCTCCCAAAGGACAGAATAGGAATTCATTGCCCTTCTACCAGGGTAGAGCTCTTCATAATGTCTATCAAGCAGGGTTTCAGAATTGCCACAGACAAGCAACTGTGGTATTTTCCATACTTCCATTTTCCAAGTGGGTTAATGTGGCCATTCCATCTGTGCTTCTCCTTTTCATACTGGTATTGCAGTGAGGGGATAGATGATTTATCTCTGTACTTTGTGTGTCACTGGATCATAGGGATCCACACCTGAACCTGACAGGGAGGACTCCTCCCTCAAAAATCCTAGACTTTTAGTGGACTGCAGGAACTGGATGTGGCTTCATGTTATCTCCAAGCAAGAGGGAGGATAAGTGTTTTCTAAGTGTGAGAGAAATAATGAATTGGGTATCCGATGACCAGAAGGCAGACATTAGCAGACTTTAGAACCAATTTCTGTTTCTTGGTTTACTTGTGCAGAAAATGGAAGTGGTGATATGTTCCCTTTCTGAGTTTGGGTGAGTAGGATGTGGGTGGAAGGGCTGCTTAATAGCCCTGTGCTTGTTTCTCACCCTCCTTCACCTCCTCTCTCTCTCTCTCTCTCTCTTTCTCTCTTATATTCACTTTCATTTCTAGGTCTGCCCTTACTTCTCCTTTGTCCTATCCTAGCAGCTCAAAGCAAAGGACTCTCTGATCCTATGAGAAAATAGAGCCATAAGATGAAAAAAGTTTTCAATTCCCCACTGGGAAAATAATTGCCCAGAAAAACTACTGGCTCGGGGCCCTCATGTAGAACTATTGCATGAGTGAGTACACTTTATTTTGATGTAACTCACAGGAAGGCAATTAGGGATCAGAGAAAAAAGGATCAACAACAATGGGCAAGGGATGAAGACATGTTTCTATATCGAGTTGCTGCTACCTGGGCAGACTCTTGAGTATTAAAGCACTGTTTAGTGTTGACTAAATGATGTTGGGCATATTGTTTAATCCTTGTCACCCTAGAGCGGCCAGGCCAAGCCAGGCCTCTTTTCCAAACTAGAATTCTATTCAAGGGTATCAGAGATGTTTTTCATAATTACCCCAGAACAACATATATATATATATATATATATGTATGTATGTTACAGTAATTGTAGGGAAACTGGATGTGTGACCATACTTACAGTTTTGTGCAGTTTTTCATTTTTGTTTTGTTTTGAGACAGGGTCTCACTCTGTTGCCTAGCCTGGAGCTCAGCAGAGCCATCATGAGGCTCATTGCATCCTTTGCCTCCTGGGCATAAGCAAGACTCACTTCAGCCTCCTAAGTATCTGGAACTACAAGCACGTACCACCACACATGGCTTAGTTTTTAAAATTAGTATTATTATGTGTAGAGATGAGGTTTTGTCATGTTGCCCAGGCTGGTGTGCAGTTTTAAGATCAAATAGGTAAAGTCAAATAGAAATTCCTTCTAATGGAAAAGAGCCCAAATTCTTGTCATAGTTATGATCCCAGTGAATAATTTTAAAGCGGTGAATGAATAAAAAACTCTTTAGTTATATCCTTAGGAGATTTCCAATTATCCATTTCTTAAGAAGGAACTTTGGTGTGCCTATAGCAACTTCTAAAACTAGGGCATTTCTTACAAATCTGCACCATGTGTTGTTAGGACACAAATCCAGATTTCCTCTGGGATCCCTACAAGACAGACCTTTCACTCTCCCCCTCCAAAATATACATCTCCACACAGCAAGCACCAGCATCCTCATGGTGGGGAGCAATTCATTTTCATGTTGACCTCATGAAGAGATACCTATAGTGAGCCTGCAGCTGAGTGCAAAGTGCAGATTAGGAAGGAAAGTCCCTGTTCCCTTGATGCATTAACACATTCTCCATTAAGTTGCTGTACTGTGGGGTGATCCTGGGGCTGGGGGAGCTTTCCTCCTTCAGGGCTTTTGTCTCCAGGGGCCATTTTCGGAGAGTGGCCAGCCCAGCACAACTCCATTTTTAGTTTCTTCCTACATGTGTCTCTCTGACATTGGCTGCCCGTGATCCCTTTCCCACTCCCCACCCCAGCCTCACTTTAGAAACTGAATGTTAAAAAAAAAAATGAATAGACAATTTTTGCATAATTAGTTTCTTAGCTGTGCATTGTATAAATTGCATTTAAAAGAGTAAACATAAAATCAAATTTCCATTATAAATATTAATGTTGGAAAGAACATCAGGAGACTGTGTGACCCAGTTCATCTCTTTTGGTAAGAAGAAAAGTTATAACCACCAAGGAGGCCTAAAGCGCTGAAGGACAGAGGCTCCACGGCTGTGACTGTCCTTCATGTCAAACCACAGTACAGATCTCCCACAAGATCACAGAAAACCCTAATAAGTACCATGAATTGTTTATGAAAATGAATTAATATACATAAAGTCCTTAGAATAATGGAGATATATAGGAAGCAGTATGTGTTAGCTTTCGTTATTACTATTCTTAATAGTGATAGACTATCACATTAATAACCAATATTAGCCAGTTTTATAATAGTATATATTAGTCACATATACACACTATAGTTAATATTTTAGAAATATATACTCAACTATTATTAATATATAAATTATTATATGTTAAAAACTTGGCAAATTTTATGTTAAAAAAAAGAGATAGGGAGAATAAAAGAAGAAAGAGAAAGAATCTTAGATCTGTGTGTTTGTGTTTGAGGGAGGAGAACTGTTCAGAGGAGAAGCAGGGAAGAGCCGAAGGTGGCCATGATAACTGGATGTGACTCAAGTTTGGAAGACTTTCCACTATTTGGTAGCAATGATTAGATTTGTTTAATTTAGTCCCATGTTATCCTAGTACCTGTAGATAGGAATTATACCAAGGCAAAATGTGTTTTCTGCTTGGGGAAGTGGGAGGGAATAGTGGTTAAGATGAGGTCTCTGGAATCTCTCTGCCTGAGTCCAAATCCAGGTTCAGTGACTCCTTCACTATGGGACATTGAGCACATCACTTCATATCTCTGTAGCTCACTTATCTGTATAATGGCATAGTAATACTGCCTGCTTGGTAGGCTTCTTGGGAAGATTAAATTAGTTCATATGAGTTCATATATTAATGTAAAACACTTAGGACACAGTGATCACTTGTATGAGTTTTATAAACACTAAGGGACTATTTAAGGTAATGAAAGTTGATTCTAAAAATGGCATAGGGTATCCAAAAAGGCAGTGGGTTCAATAACTACTGCAGGTTTCTCATGCATATTCCTTACAACTCTATCATACGTAGCCAGATAATGTATTTAAATATCAACCAATTTTTTTCCTCCTAATATTTCACTCTTACCTCCCAAACCCACCACCCCCAACAACTTCATAATGTCTGCTACACTGGAACAACTTTACTTTGAGATATTCTTTATATCAGGATATGTCAAAAGCAGAAAGAAGAGAGAGAAGTGAACCTCTTCCTGGGTTTTGTGGTTCCATAGCTTAGGGCTTCAGGGGAATGAAAAGGATGCAGGGTACAGAAGTAACCGCAAAAGATGCAAACCTCCAGGCCTGGGACAAGGTCAGGATGCTCTAGGATAAGTGGAGAGAAAGGAAGTCTACAAATAGGGTCTTGTGTTTCCTCTCAAGCCAAGTTCCAAGAGGGGATGGGAACCCTAGATAGACTCAAGAGTTTGAGAGCAGGGATGGGTTTTGGTAGAAGGCAGACTTGAAGGTCTACCTGCATGGCTTGGAACAACAGTGGCAGGAAGTAGAGGAGCCTCTGATGAGAATGACGCAAGCTGATTGGACCAAAGAGGAAAGGCCAAAGAGAGGGGCCTCCTCAGCAGATATCATCGAAAGTGGACACCAAGGATTCAATGTCTCCTTCCCACAATGGGTACCATGTAAGTCCCCCAGAATTTAGACATAACCACAGAAACAGGAGGAATCCAAAATTGAGTGTAAGGCCACCTTCATATACGTGTGACTTATGTAGTCACATAGGACTCTGTCTTTCAGAAGAGTCCAGTGCTCGGTTTATTGCTCTGTTTTTGCCATCTTACAATTTTTAATAACATTTTAACAAGGAGCTTGCATTTTCATTTTGCATTAGGTCCTGAAATTTATGTATTCACTCCTGCTTGTCTTCCATTAACTTTCTTTAAACCCAGTAGAAAGAGGAATTCAAACAAATTAAGTTGATTAGAGAAAAATTAAGTTATATTTCTGCATATCTGAGTTTGCAGGTTGATTTCTATGCTAATACATGTAAGCCAAGACCAGATGAGTTAAGTGAACCAAGTTCAGATCATGAATATGAGTAGTGATATTTGACTTGGTTGCAGAGGGTATGATGGGTAGGGTAAAGATAAAATTGGAAAACGTGGTTGGAGGTCTGAGCGTGGGCCAATTTGAAGAGCTCTACAATGGTGAATATCAAGACAGTCTGACATATTTGGAATTACTTGGGTCCCTGAAATTCACAGCCATGTTTGAAGCCTCCATATAAAATACTAAAAGTAGCCTCGTAACAAGAGAAGCCTTTAAAATGAAGAAGACAGCTAAAGGGGCAGGACTTTGAGCTCAGATAAACCTGACACTCAATCCTACATCTCCTGTATTAGCTGGAGAGCATCAGATTTTCATTTCTCATTTATAGATGGAGAAGGGCTCCTATCACTTACTTTTCTGAGTTTCTGTGAGGGTAAAATGGAATTAAATCCATATAGTGTTAAGCAAGCAGAGTAGGAACTCCCAAGCTCAATGTATAAAACTCATAGAGAACGATTTACAAGTGAGGGTATCCTTTCCTTTCCTTTGAACATCTACTATGCAACAGGCTGTATCGTTAGAGACCATACTTAGAATATTTTGTTGTTCAATAAATGGATATATAGTGAACACACATTGCAGGACAATGAGCCAGTGTGGGCACAAGACTCTGGGCATCCAGCCAAGCCCAGTGGGGGTGGGGTTTGGGGCTCTATTAGTACTGGTTCAACCAGTTACCAGCTTATTGGTTCCCTCCTGAAAACAACAAAATAAAAATCTCATGGAATTATACCATCAT
>NW_016107337.1:9013025-9036548 GCF_001604975.1 Cebus imitator
ACACATTTTACTGAAAAACTGGCTCACACATTTAAAATAAATTTAAATAAAAATGGCCCAGGCTTTACTGACATATGATAAAAATGAATGAATAAACTCCCTGATCTTTAATCCAATTTAGTAATAGACTTCTAGATTCCTGGGACTTAGATCTAGCCCTAGGGAAAACTGTGAAGTAATAGAGATGCCTTTGGGGGCCCACATGCACAACTCCTTTGCCTTTATCCCTATGATTCTATGTCTGGTATTGCCTTTCCACTTGCCTCTTTATAAAATTGTATTGGCAAGAAAGAACTGAATAAATGAACATAGTAGTATAAAAAGGGTTCAATATATACTAGATTCAAGAATTTTTGGGGTTCCTTCCTGCTATGATATTCTGATTTCGTCACAGTCTATGCTATTTTCCATTCAACAGAGAACAATATGTTAAGTTAAAGGAATTAGTATCTAATTATAAAATTTCAGGCCTGAGTGATTCAGATGGGGAAGGCTTTACTTGCATTGCTGCAATATTACATTGGTAGCCAGCTTCTTTTGCCTACTCACAAAACCAGCCTTAGTTCTAGATCTCATAATAGTACAGCTTCCTATTAAATAATTGTACCCACTTTCAGCTAGTTCATTTCCCCCCCGAACCTGAGGAAATTACTGGCTTACATGTCTCTGACATGAAAATTTAAGACAAGATAAATTTTAAGGAACAGAGACACGAAAAGATAGCAATTGTGGAAGCAAGATGGATCAACAGTTGTTGACTCAGGCTTTCTCATCAGATGGGGTCTACATTTTTTAGCTAGGGCTATATAACGAGATAATACAGATTTTTAGAAGACTGCAACAGAAATTCTGAATAATCCAAAATCAAAGATTATCGCAAATTTTAAAAACCTTAACATCCTGAGAAAAAAAGCTGACTTAAATAATGAGCTAAGCTAAAAAATCCAGGAAAAGAGGTATAGATTAAACATAATAAACTATGTGCACTTGGCTTACTAGCAAAATAAATCAGCCTATAAAAATTTGCAGTAAAAAATTCAGTAGCCAGAAAACCAGAAATAGAAGAGAAAAGCTGAACAGTAATAGAGATGCGGAATAAGTGGTTGTAATTTACAAATAAATGAGTATCGAATTTTATCTTTTATCCAGTTATACTGTTAAATATACATTCTTTGCCATTTCCCAACTCCTACTGCAGTTCTTAGAAATTTCACATAGAACTAAACATTTTTCTGTAAATAATCTCATACTACCATCATTTTGTTTGGTTTTGTTTTCCTTAAATAGCTACCTATTACTGAAAGTAATGCTTTCAGAAGAAAATGCCTGCTTCATAACGCACTTACATGTAGTTTCTTTTTTCCAAGTTTCTTTGACCAAGGTCCTCCAAGTTTATATTTGAGGATAGAAATGAAAATAATTATGTGCATAGGGCCAAAGACAATTGTGCTAAAATTATTAAGGACTTAATCTTATCTAGAGTTACCCTAAATGTGCTAGTAAATTACATTAAAGTATGAGAAAAATGCAAAAGGCATGTCCTAAAGTTCCATTTAAGGAAATCAGCTTAGGCAGTATTTCCAAACACTAATGGAACATTTAAAATCAGACACCACTTTAAACGATAAAGTAAATAAGTTAAATATAGAAAATCAAGTGATTTTTCTATTCACTTTTTTTTTGAGGAAAATCCCGAAGCCAGCTAACACTCTAAAGGATAAAATATAAATTTAAAGTTTTCTAATTTTTCTAGGTATATAAACATACATCCATATTCTATGGACACTCTCCCTTTTTATGTTTGATCATAATAGAAAAATGAGGATGTGAACAAAAAGTAAAGAAAAAATAATTCATTTTATTAAAGAGTGAGCAATGGTAGGTGGTGATACTGAACGCAGTGCTGTGCCACTGTTTAGGAAGGGGGCACACATGATGAATATTACTCCTGAAAGGGCCTTCTTAGTGATTTTGAGGACTAAAAAATTTGCAAGTTTCTTGGAAGTTAGCTAAGAAAGTTTTGTGAGCATTAAAGCTGATATCCAACCAGAAAAACAATTCTACCTCCCAAAATAAAGTGTTTGTTTAAATCAGGAAATTCGGAAGCTGATAAATACTAAAACCGAACATGTACACTGCAATTCATCTAATTTTGTGATGTAGCCTTTGAATAAACTTATTACAGCCCATCTTATTTTCACTGAAGCAATTTTTAGTGATTTCCTTCTAATCAAAGTCTTGGAACTTACTTTCAAAGGGATGGGACATCCTTAAAATGAAGCCTTTTCCATAACTAAATCCTATTAAAAAGGAGCCAAGAGGAACTTGTCATATTCTTCTCAAAGATGTTCATATTGACAACAAATTGTAGCAAGAGCCCAGGGCTTGTAAGAAACACAGAAATATTTTACTTATAATGTTCTTTTTGATTTCGCCTTAACTGGTATGTCTATCTCTCCCATTAAGCAAAGAAGATAATTGTTTGGTGACAGATAATATAGCAGAAAATGATCATAGGGAAATAGAGAACCACAGCTCTACTGAGCTTGTTGAAATAGTCAGCATTACCCACCATAGGTAAATTAACCTAATAAAGACGTGAACTGAAAGTGTGGGAACTCAGGCACTCAGGCGGGCCCCACTGGTATTTCTGCTGGGTTAATATTTAAAATCTCTCACAAAGGACTAAGTTGTGAGAAATTGAAAATTTCAGTAGGTAGCAATGTTCATGGAGCTTTTCTCTTTATAATACTCCCCAGTCTGTTTTGGTCCACGATTTAATAAAGCAGCAGATATAACAGCTTTGAGTTCCTGGGTGCCTTGTGTGTTTGAAGATACTACTAGCCACGGAGTGACTGCCTCCAGCATCTTCTCACCAATGCTGATAGTTACAAACAGGGACCGTATTTTAGGGAGAAGATATAAATTATGGTACGTAGAATGAGGAAAAATGTAAGTCTGTTTAAATATTTTATAAACATCTCTTTCTCCTCCTTTCTCATTTTCTTTCACCTAGGGCCTCTGGGCCCTCATATTGGAGTGACCAACCAAAGGGCAGTTGGCAGAAGGACCACTGTCCCAGCAAAGGCCTTCAGACTCAGTGGAGAAAAAGCAAGATGCTTTGACCATCACTTACTGGGATGACAACATGGTCATCATCAATCAAAGTTGACTTGTAGATTAAACGTACAGATATTTAAACTGTTTTTAGCCCATGTAAAAATATCAAAACTCCTCTATTTTACATATAGAAGTTTTTCCATGTAAGTTATTTTTCTGAGTCAATAATCAGTGGTATATAAAATGGGACCAGAAAATATCAAGACTAATATTGTATGCAAAAAAAAAAAAAAAAAAAAAAAAAAAAAAAAAAAAAAAAAAAAAAAAAAAAAAAAAAAAAAAAAAAAAAAAAAAAAAAAACCTCTGCCATTGTATTATTCTTCAAACGCTTGTATTTTACTTAAGTAAAATGTACAACCAAAACATTTAATTGTACCTCTAATATTTAAGGCTCCGAAATTGTCTAAATAATTAAGCCTAAGATACTTTTGGGGTGAGGGGAGCTGGTATGACAGTTAAAGACATTTAAGACATTTTCCTAGTAAGGGTCTTCTTTTATTTTTGAGGCAGAGTTTCCCTTGTTGCATAGGCTGGAGGGCAGTGGCGTGTTCTCAGCTCACTGCAACCTCCACCTCCCGGGTTCAAGCGATTCTCCTGCCTCAGCTTCCTGAGTAGCCGGCATTAGAGTCGTGCACCACCACACCTGGCTAATTTTTGTATTATTAGTAGAGATGAGGTTTCACCATGTTGGCCAGGCTGGTCTTGAAGTCCTGACCTCATGTGATCCACCTGCCTCGGCCTCCCAAACTGTGGGGAGTACAGGCATGAGCCACTGCGCCGGGCCAGTAACATTTTTTATATGTATAGCTCCATTCTGCTTCTCTCAAAAACCAAATCACACAATAGGGAACCAGATAAGTTAGCAGGGGCCGAGGGACCATAGGATATCATTGTTTTCACACCTCCCAAACCAAAAGTTAAAATAGGAATAACTTAAGATCACAATGGCAATTATGTTTTTCTGTAAGAAAATAATGGAATTGAAAAGTTTGAAATTTATGTAAAAATTCAATTTGTAAAAATAAAAAAAGGTTTCCTTATTTTTTGGTAAATGTTGTAGATATATATAATTCGTGAATTCTAGATGTGCCTTTAACATGTTAAATTTTCCTTTTAAATAGAAAAAAATCATTGATAATTTGGAAAACAAAACTTACTTAGATTATAGAAGAACCATATTTTTCTATTTTGCGTGATATATATCTTTTGTTATATTTTTGGCTACATAATTGCCTAGCACATTATATTCCATTTATTTAACATAATATAACTGAATACCTATGCCTGTTCACGAAATAAAACTGCACAAGTTGCATATCTTTTGATGAGCTCAGAATTAGATTCAGCATCTGAGGTTGCCTCAAACAGCTTTACAAATTTGTTATGCCTTAAGTAGAAACTTTAGCTGGGGCTGCAGATGAGGGGAAGAAAGGTATGAAGTAATATTAATGTATTTCTAAGGTTGTTGAATTTATTTAGATAACAAGTAGTAGTGGATGCTACAAAAGTCAAAAGAGTATAGTAATGCGAAATTATGTATTATCACAGAAGTCATAGTTTTAGTTGCTGAACTTTAAACATAAACTTTATTAATCTGCTAAGTACCATGTGGGTGAATACCTGTAGCTGGAGGACTTAACTTTTGACCTCTGAGTATCACCGCATGGTGGGGAGGGGGTAGGGTGGGGCAAACAAAAACACCACCTCCTGCCCCTTGGAAAGACCATAAATTAAGATACCGATGAATTCATTATTTAATGTTTCACTTTTCTTAATATGTGTACCAAATACTAAGCAACATGTTTGTGCTGGAATGCCATCTGAAATCAAGATTGAAATTAATATATAAATATAATATTTCAATGACATAAAGCTATAATGATACAAAGAATTAATATACATCTGAGAATCTCCTGTGATCTATCTAGTCTTTATTTTTCTGTATACGTTTCAGGTTGACCTACTTCCTGGGAATTAGCTATAGCCAATATAATGCATACTTCAAATAATGTCTTGGTTTCACTAGCTGAAATAAAAAGAAATCCAAAGGCACCCTGTTCTTGGTTACACGTGATTGTCTACCTGATGCTACTCAAGCAGACTGACTCTCCTTTAAATGACTTACTGTTTGAATTTTGTGGGAATCCCGGCAAGGAGGATGGACCGTTCATTCCAGGGAGAAGGACTGGAGGAAGGCCGGGGAGTCCTGGGTAGGCTGCTGGCAGGCTGATGCCATGGAGGGAACTGCTGTCCATCATGCCTGGCTGCTGTACTGTCAAGCCCAGCACGTCCGAAGCTTTCTTAATACGATCAAGTTCTTGCTGGGCCATCAGCTGCCGAACCGTGGTCGGAGCTAAGTAATCTTTCTCGCGATCGAGCTGACTGCCAACAGTCTCCCTCACTTTTGAAATGTGCTGTTTGGAGAAAATGTGATCTCTGATGGACAGACGGGCAGAGTACTTCACCCCGCAGAGGGTACACTCTGGTTTGGTGCCTTCCGTTCCGCTTTGATTGATCACGAAAGGCTTCCCTATGTTGATTTTAAATTTCTTTTCCTTTGCCCTTGCATTTTGGAACCACACCTGGACCACGCGTTTGGGCAGACCAATCTCATTCCCTAGCATTTCACATTCCTGCATGGTTGGAGTTCGGTAGTCACTGAAGCAAGCCTTGAGAACCTTGAGCTGAAGATTGCTCATTTGCGTTCGAAAACGCTTGTGACCCGGCCTATCGTTACTTTTGGATTTAAAGGGATTGCTGGACCCAAATGGATTTGGGGAGCTCGGGTCCGCTATGCTGGACGTTTCGCTGCGGTCGGCGTTGTCATCCGGGTCATCCGTGATGTAAAAGCTTTGGTCGTGGTCGCCATCTTTGTCATTGAAATGGATGGATGGGCTCGTGAGAGAAAAGAGAAATTTGTCATCACAGACCTCCGTGGTAGGCGTGGTTGCGGCTTTTGGCAGTGTGTCCAGAGTTTTCGGCTCTTTGGGAGACAAAGCCGGTTTCACGTCTCCGGAGCTTCCTGTGGTGCTTTCCATCTCAGCGTTTCCCTCGTCTCCCGTGGTGGCGTCACTGATTGCCGTATTAATCGACGACGTCTCATCAAAATCTGTTTTGTTTTGATCATACCCAGCCTCAGCAGGAGGGGCGTTTAAATTCTCTACATCCTCAGGACACTCTGCTTTAAAAGAAGAAGGGCTTAAAAGATTCTTCGGCGACAGCTCTGCCGTCTTACTTACGGGGGTTGACACTGTAGAAGCCAATTCATTCTCACTTGAGAGATCAATTTTAGTTAACGGCAAAGATGGGTAATCGAAATAAATGTATTTCTGTGGGCTTTCTCCCCCATCCTCGGTGGATATTAAAGGGCTTGGTGGCAAGCTGTAACCCGCCTGCTTTCCTTCATTCCAGTGGCGGGAGCGAATGTGGCTTTCCAAGGCCGACTTTGCTTTAAACAGGGCTCGGCAGAACGGACACCGTTTGTGAGACTGCGCTGGACCCACCGCCCGGAACTGGCCTTTCCTCTCCCGCGCTCGCGTATTCTGGAACCAGACTTGCACGACCCTTTTTTTCAGCCCGACCTCACGTGCGATATGATCGAGCATTTTTCTGGTAGGATTGGAATCCAGCAAGTATTTTTCATAGAGTATTTCCAGCTGTTCCGGGGTGATCGTGGTTCTCAAGCGTTTATCGCGGTGTTGGTCTTCACCACTATTCCCTCCTTCTTTTTCACTGCAGTTATGATCTTCTTTATCGTCCAGTTTCCTTTTGAGGGAAGCAGCAACGGTTGTGGGGGCTGTGGCATGGGAGGAACTGGCCTGAGGTGGCATTTGAGAGAGGGAACTGCCCAGCAGTTGTCCAGTCATCAGCGGATTGTTGGGGTCGAATATCATGTAGGGCATGTCCATGGGCCTTTCCAAGAACGGAGAGTGAAGGAATTGGTTTTGAGCAGCGAGGAAGTGCATGTGCTGGTGTTCCTGCCAGAGTTCCAGAGTTGGGAAGGCAACTGTACACTGGTCACACTGGTATTGTAGTAACTGTGGAGGTAGACTGTTCTGGAGAGACGTCATGGAAATTTGCAGTGGACTGGAAGGGACCGGGGTTTGAGAGGCCGAGGGAGGTCTTCCAATAAGTTGGGGTTGTTTTGGTGGCTGTGGCTGTGGCTGTGGCTGGGCTGTGGATGCCTGCGGTGGGTCTGAGGAAGTCGATGCTAATGGCAGGGCTGGTTTGGTGCCTTGAGAAGGGGGAGAGGGGTCACTCTGCTTTGGCTTTTCTGTGGGATACTCGGGTTTTGGAGAAGTCTTCTCAGGTTCTGGTTTGGGTGATGGAATCAAGGGAGTGCTGGTCCCAGAGCCGGAACTTGCTACAGGGGCAGCAGTGTTTTTGGCTGCATCCGTTTGGCCAGACACTGTGCAATGCTTGTACACCACTTGATCGGTGGCATCCATGGAGTCTTCTGTTTGGCTTTCATCTTGGGCATCATCATCTTCATCCTTGTAACACTGCTTTTTCTGATGTGTAATCAAGTCAAAGATCCTGGGGAAAACCACATTGCACTTTTTACACTGGTACTGCATGTTGCTTGTTCGAATGTACCGTTCATTGGTGAGTTCTCTTTTTTCATTATCTTTTGTTTCTGCTTGATTCTCATAACTCTTTCGTGCTTTCTGACGAGCATTCTGGAACCATACAACAATAACCCGGGTAGGTAGATTGAGAACTGTGGAGAGTTGTTCTATTTCATCATCTTTTGGGTAAGCATTTGTGTCAAAAAAGTCTTGCAGAACCCTAAGCTGGTAGTCAGTAAATCTTGTTCTAGAAGACCTTTTACTGAATGATGCATCAGATTTGTAATGTTCTAAAGAGGTGGGCTGTGGATCAATTCTGATATCTTCTAAAACCGTTATAGGAGGGTTACTGAAGTTGTATGGTGAATCCTTATTTCTCTGTCGTTCCTTAAAAAGTGTATTTCGAAACCAGTGTTTGATAACTTTTTGGGAGAGGCCAGATTTCTCTGCCATCTCTTGGATCTGTTCTTCACTTGGAGAATTATTGATGTCAAAATAAGCCCTCAGGATTTTTAGTTGATCATCTGTAATTCTTGTCCGTGGGCGTTTGAACTGAGAATGTCTCAAGAAGTTGGGATCTAATCCGAGCTGCTGCTGGCAAAGTTGGGTGAGGTCTGCAGAGAGCGCGTCCATCTGTGGCAGCTGCAGGGCAAGCTGGGGAGGAAGTGCAGGGTGCTGCACAGGCTGCATCATAATGGAAGGAAAGAGTGGCAGGTCCAGAGAAACAGGCAGCTGGACCTGCGGGGGAGCAGAAGGTGGAGGAGGTGGGGGAGGTGGAGGAGGAGGAGGGGGTGGTGGTGGTGGTGGGGGAGGAGTGGGTGGTGGAGCTTGCAGAGGAGTAGAAACTGTATTGGGGATCTTTACAGGACCCATAGAAGAAGGCTGTGGAGGAGCCGGAGGCAAGGGAGGAGGGGGAGGTGGTGGGGGTGGCGTTTCTGGAGAAGATGGAGAAATTGGATAAAGCTTGTCATAGGCCTCCCTGTATTGACGAGCAAATTTTTCTAGTGTTCCATATGGAAAAAATTGCCCATGTACATGTTCTTGGTGACTCTTTAAAATAAGAACATTGGAAAACAATTTGCCACATGTTCCACATTCTAGTTTGTCAGTGTTTTCGCCTTCACCACTTTTGCCCTTCTTCTGTACCTTCTGCCTGTTTTCATTATACTGAATGACCAGTTCAAAACCAAAGTTTTCCAATAATGCTTTGGCAGCATTTCCTCTGGCTCCTGAAGCTATTCGGGGTGGTGGGATGGGTGGTTCCAAGGATTTTTGCTTCTTCGTGTCTTTGCCTTCTTTGAGTCCTTCGCCTTCACTTATAAATTCCTGCTTTGGTTTTTCTGGCTTTTCAGCAATCTCTTCTGCCTCCTTATAAGATGGCATGTCCTTTATGATTTGGCAGTCTGCACTCGCTATGTTACTTTGCTCTTGTTTCAGTAATTTGCTTGCCTGCTGTTGCTGCTGCTGCTGTGGAGGTGGCGGCTGCTGCTGCTGTTTTTGAGGCTGCAGCTGGGGCTGTGTGGCTTGGTATTGTTGTGCTTGTTGCTGCAGTATCTGGAGTTGAGTTTGGCCAACATGATGTTGGGTTTGAATCTGCTGCTTTAGGTCTTCAAGCAAGGAGCCAGCCATTCCTGTCATGCCAGGCATCCCAAATGTGGCAGAGCCTGGCAAGCCCAAATCTGGCCCCAAGCTAAACTCCGTCCCAGGTATGTAGAATGGAAAGAGAAACTGAGGCTGCTGAAACTGCAGCAGTGCTTCTGGGGTCATGGGAAAATGAGGCAAAAAGGCTGGGTTTAGGAACTGAGGCTGAAAGAATGCGGCTTGCTGTTGTAACTCGTGCTGTAGTTGCATCTGAATTTGTGCTGGTGACTGTGGTGGGTGATGTGTTGGTTGAGCAGAAATTAATTCAGGAGTTTGCTTTTTATTTAATTCTTTGGCATCTAAATGGGTATCTTTGCTGTTTACGGCTGCTAAACTCATGGAATCTAACATCCCTTGGCCAGGGCTGTTAACATTCCCTGCAATGCTGTGCCCACCAGCCACAGGGCCACCAGGCTCCAGCTTTGCAGCCCTAGCCTTTGTCTGGTGGAGCACAGACCTCATGTGGATTTCCAGTGTGGAGCTTTGGCTGTATGCAACATTGCAGATGCTGCACTTGTAGGGTTTGTTATCTGTGTTGCTGTTGGTTTCTTGTGGAACAGGACTGGAGGCTTCCTGCAAAACTTTTTTCAACTTATGCAAGTGAGAAACTGAATTATAGTGGACCAAGAGAATGTTCTTTTGGGTGAATGACTCTTTACACACTGTACATTTATATGGACGAGATGGATCAAGGAATTTTTCCATTGTAAAATTGGGCCCTTTTCTAAAAGGTAAGGTCCGCTTTGGTTCAGAGCCCATGTCATCTGGGATAGAGCTACTATCACTTCCTATAGGACTTGCTTTCCCTTCGTGTTCCACCTCATACTCTCTCTCCATTTCCTGCTCTAGGCCATGGTCATCCTGGGCCGTAGTTTCACTCTCCACCCACAGTTCACCATTCACGGGCAAGGAGGCATACAGCTGTTGAAGTTCAGCTTCACTCAGTTCAGGGTGGCCTGCTTCCAAGTGTTTTTTTAAAGCCTGGAATGTACGGAAACTGCGCTGGCAGAGGTTACACATTGTCGCAGCCCGAATTGCATGATACTGGGAATGTATCTGAAGCTTCTGCATAGTTTTGAAAGCCAAGCTGCAATGGTTACAGCGATACTTATAGACATGGCGGTCAGAAACAGAGAGCGGTTGCCTTTTTTGCTGTTCATTTAATTGATCTTGCAGTGTGTCGGGGATTTTCACATCCTTACTGCTATTTTTATTCCATTCTGACGCTTCCAAGGGTTCTTTAGTTGGTTTCTGCTCCTCATTCTTTACTTCTACATTAGCCTTTGAATCCTCAAGACCTGCCATGCTTTTGTCGTCCGTTGGACTTTCACCTATTAGGAAAAAGCACAAACATTTCTCTTAGAATAAGAAAACCTACTCCTTAAGTGTTAATAAATATTATAAATAGGAGCCTCTAAAGGCTTCCGCTTAACTGATTCTTTGAAGAAATGTTTTCTGAGCAACTACTATGCGGCAAGCACTGGGCTGGGTACTGTGGATATAAAGGCAAACAAGAAATCACCCCTGACCTCAAGAAATTTCAGAAAAGGGAAGAAAGCAAGTCAAAGGTCATTACAGTATGCTGCAATTAGTATGATACTAAGGCTATCCCTTGGTGTTCATGAATTAGATCACAGAATTTTCCTGAGTGTCTGACACTTGGGTTCCCTGAGGTCACTTACAGATAACCAGATACAAAATATGAATTGGAAAATATGGCTCTTTGAAATGGCATACATTTTCCCCCACGCTTTACAAAAATCTTTCGATAGTAATAATCTTTTCACACCACCACAAATTCAAGCCCCTAAGCGTGTTGCCGAAGGTTTTGATGATAAGATTGCATACCTGAATATTTCCCAGACCCCTCTGCTGTCATGGCTGCAGGTGTGTCCCGCTCTGATTTCTCAGAGGCAGCTGCTGGCAGTAGCATACTGTTTGGCATCATCACATCAGGGACAGGCACCTTTGAAAACCAAGGGGATTTATGTTAAAAGTACCCCAGAAATCACAAATTCCATCACGTCACTCTTTTGCCGGTAGCATATCTCATGTACATTTTTTTTTAACCAAAGCAGGGATGTTTTGTGGATGTTACAGATCAGTGCCATACCTTCAAACTTTAGATCAATGCTGTGGCAGTGTTGTAGTCTTTTTACCATTATTATATGGTTTAAAGGTTTTTGTAGGTTTATTTTTTATAATGATAATGAATAAAGTTTGAAACACAAGGTACCCACTGGGATTATTTGATGGACACTATAGATATAAAAAGAAGACTGCAAAATATGTTCTTTACTAAGCTATGCCTCATGCCATATTTTTTCCAAGCAAAAGAGATCACAATGGGTTTGGGTATGATTAGTATAACATGGGCAATAATAGATATTTAAGTAGCTCTGGAGAAATACATTTCTGTAAACCACTAATTAGAGATTTCATATTGATACCCTAACACAGATTATGTCATACATGCATCAGTATTTGGTATCCTTACTGTCATAAGCAGCTTCTCCACACAATCTGGAGACACACTGTGCAAATGCGTCAGATGCAGCTGGAGATGCATTTTGTTGCTGAGGACATCCTGGCAGAGAGGACAGCAGATGACCGGCTGCACCGAGTGCTGTGACAGGACATGCATCTGGATGCGACTTTGGTCCCTACTATTGTAGTTACAATAAGGACATTGATAGAACTGGAAAATATTGAATAAACATGGCCACTATTAGTTAATGTATTTCTTATTGACACATAATAGTTGTATTTTGGCGGTACATGTGATATTTTGATATATGCTTACAATGTGTAATCATCAGGGTAACTGAGATTTTCATCACCTCAAACATTCATTATTTCTTATGCTGAGACCACTCCAAATCTTCTCTTCTAGCTATTTCAACATAGTTAATGTATTCTGATGACTTCAGAGCAGCAGAAATAATACCAAGAGCCAGGTGTGGTGGCTCACACCTGTTATCCCAGGACTTTGGGAGGCCAAGGCCGGTGGATCACCTAAGGTCAGGAGTTCGAGACCAGCCTGGCTAACATGGCGACAGCCTGACCATCTCTACTAAAAATACAAAAATTAGCCAGGCATGGTAACGTGTGCCCATAATCCCAACTATTAGGGGGTCTGAGGCAGGAGGATCTCTTGAAACTGGGAGGCGGAGGTTGCAGTGAGCCGAGATTGTGCCACTGCACACTGGCCTGGGCAACAGAGCGAGACACCATCTCAAAAAAACCAAAAAGAATACCAGAAGTTAATTATATTGCCAATTGCAATGTCTACATACATTTCAACAGCACGGAAACATTTGGGACTTTAAAACTATCAGCAGCAATAAAAAAAATACAGATTTACACAGCAAAGGGGAAAAATGTATTTACCTGTTCATGACAGAATTTATTGTCCTCTGTAGGTTTTGACCTTTTTGTTGCAACATCCTCTTCTTTTGCCAGCAGGAGTTGCTGGGTACCCCCTGCCACACTGACTTTCAGCTCCTTCTCTGGTGTGATTATCCCTGATTCCCAAAAAGAATAGAACAACTCAATTTAAAAACACAATGCCAAAATGAGAAAAATTATGTTGTTCAAACAGTTGTGATGCTAAACACACTGAATCATAAAAAGAGCCAACAAGCAATTTTAAATAATACTAATCTCAAAAGGCAAAAAGAACACTTTTTTTGTCCTGTAAGTGGACTTTATAAATATATTTTAAAATGCACTCCTGTCTCATGTTTAGATAACCCTAGGTGGCCTTGAAAGATTCATCAATAACACATGCTCTCTAGTGTCTCAGAATGCCTTTACCACATTAAAGCAAATCTACTCCCATTCACAAATACTAACTTAAAAAAATCATTATTTTTACTAACCTTTAATTACCTATCTCTTTTCTAAAATTCATTGACACTTAAAAGATTTCAAAATTCTGAGAAGGGCTGACTGGTTGTAATTCAGAAACTTAAATACTAATTTAATGCTATGAATGGATTTAAAAACTGAAAGGATTTAAAAATTAAGCATATATATCAGCTGCTGCTATCAGTGATTTACTCTTTACTGTAGGTGTTTCAGCAGTTGGCTGTAGATATAACATTTAGTACAAATCTCAAGAAGACAATGGTTTTGTGAGGTTAATCCAAATATTTGGTGTTAAAAATGATTTAAAATTTTGCCCAGACGAGCAGTGTTATGTGTAGGAGGCTCATACACATCAAAGAAAATAGTGCAATTCTAATTTCCCAATCTAACAGAAAATTCTTTCCAGCATCAATTTGCCCGATAATCTCCTCCGTGAGGCTAGATATTACAGCGACATTGGGTAGGCATGTCACATACATCTCATGACAAACACAAAACCTCATTTACCAGCCATTCCAATCTCATCATAGCACGGCATCATCTGACCTTTTTTCTGCTGTTTATTATGAGTATTTCTAATTTTAACTTTCAATTTTCACCATCTTCCACTCAATTTGCAACTAAATTATTTCCAGGGTGAGGACACTATCACTGGACAACTGGGTGCAAATACATCTTGAAATGCAATGAAGCTAAACCATTGATTGCTATCAGACCCCGCGTAAATATATAGTCCAGGCGTAATCTGATTGTATGCTGTGCATGAAGATTTATCTTGATTTTTTTTCAATACACATAAGGCTCATATAAATGAACAAATTGCACCTTATTGCAGAATAACCCAGTTTTAATTTAGAAATAAGGTCAAGGATGTTATGGAAACAAAGTAAAAATAAACAAAAAAATACATTCTATTTCAACTGTAGCTAGAGACGCATGTTTTATACCTTATAAATAGCTTCAGAAATTTCAAATTCAGAAAGAAATATAAAAGTAAGAGTGATTCCATGCAGACCAAAATTAAAATAGAATTTAAATGATATCATGACAATAATTTTATTTTCTTAGGGTTCATGGTAGATACAGAATTAATGCAAAGTTTTCATCAGATTATACTGACACTGATTTCTAGATTTACAAGCACTAGAATTTATTTGAATTGGTACATTTGTCTTCATATATATGTGTTGAAGAAATTTAGATTTTTTTTAGATATTTAAAAAAAATTTATGGTATTTGAATTTGAATAAGCTAAATTCAGGAAAGACTGAAAAGCTTCATTACATTGATTTTAAAATGCCCAAGTATTTCATATCCAAAGATATGTCAAAATAGGAAAGTTGTAAGTCCTATGATCTTGTCATAATTAACTCTGGAATCAAAAAATATAGTTTTCTTTCTCACAGCTGAATATACTTTGGAATATTGTTTTAAAAGTATTAAAAAATAAACATTTAATAAAACAATATGATATTTTATATTTTCAAATAAAACTTACTGCTTAAAATGTCAGACCAAGTTGTATAAAATCATTGCCATTTAAATCAGCCAATGTCTATCAATTGCCTTCTCCTATGAGATGTTTCTTTAAAACGTCCCCCCTAATAAGTAAGACTTTGTTTCCTTAGGAGAATACTCTGTCATATCCCTCTATCATTCTTTTGTGTACATGGTAGAATTGGACATGACCAATAAGTTGATCCACATCCCTGTGCTATCAAAGACTGTCACACACAAGTTAAAAGAGAATTTCCGTGACTTTGTTGCTTGCAGGCCCTTTGGATCATCAGAAATAGAATAAATCTTTCAGAAACTTCTAAATCTATTAAATGTATAGCTATGGACTCATTTCCATAAGCATATATAATGTATATTTTATTCTCATACTGACATTGTCAAGGATCAAAAAAAGTATTGATTTTAAGATCTGAAACATTTTACTAAGCCTACACACTGGTGTACATATTTGGTATATTAATACCATCTATGTTAAGAATATATTGATTTTCTTTTTATGCATATTAATATTCATCAAAAATATAATTGCTTTTGAATTTAGTAATGTTCTCTGGCGTTTCAAAAAAGTCAGAGTTAAGTTTTAGGGTCACTATCATATGGCTGTTGCACCAACTGTTGGCTACAGTATTCAACACAGTATGTGTCAGTCTCAAAAGTTTTCAGACTAATTAAACCATAATCTTAATATAAGCCAGGAGCCTCCTAAACATTATTTCATTTGAAATTGTAAAGAAGTTATAAATAAATCTAGAACATCACACGTTAGTTAGGTACCTCAAAAATGCAAGGCACTGATAGTAACAGGAAAGAGAGAATACTGAGATGTGGTAACATGACAAAATCAGACTCTAGAGGATGAGGCAAGTCATCAGGATTGTTTGTAAAGAGGAAGGATGTTACATTCTATGCGTGTATGCCTTTCTTACTCAAAGGGATACTATCTCAGGTTTCATATTATGGCATCCCTGGTAAATCATAGAAAATCAACTTTGGGATCTTTTCTTAAGTTGTTTTATCCTGGAAATGCCTATTAAGTAAGGGCCAATTAATTTGAGGAAGATTGTGATTAAGTTTTGTGATTGCTTATAGTTTATGTTGGCAACTTTATTTGAAATAAACCCTGTTTGTTAACCTAGATTGGAAAAAAATTTTAAAATAGGATCCTAATTTATTTTGTGTTGTTGAGGACAGCACAATATTCTCAAAAAACAATGCCATTTTAATTTATTTTAACAAAAAAATGAAGTCTAATTACAAATAAGCACGCCAAATAGATGAAAAAATGATTATCTGTCAGTTATGGGATTATTTAACTTGCATGAGATTGCTAATATAAAAATGACATAATTCATTTCAATGCAGATGCCGCCTACTTAATAATTTTCAAATCCCTAAAATACAGAAGGCTGTAAAATGGTTTATGCTCATAACAAGTTAGAAAAATCCAATAACTCACATGTACTTGAAGCAAATTTTGAAAAGAAAACAATAAAACAAAGTACTGAGTTATTATTAATGAGTCAATGTATTTAATAAAGTTTGAATACTATAAAACTTGGATATAACAGAAGATGTTATTCAACTCCAAATAATTATAAATTATAATTACCAGTAAAGTATTCTCTCTAATGAGACTAGAATGAAAGGATAATTTTAATTGCAATAATGAAGGTTAATTTCCATCTTTCCTCATGTTTACTCCCTTATTAAAAAGTGGTCCCCTTAGCCAAGGCAGAGACATATTACATTTTCAATGCAAATGTATTAATCTGGATAAACTCTGTATTAATTCTTGTACTGCACAGAGCTATAATTTGGATTATAATTAATCTAAAGTGGCACTAGATTTAAATGACAATATAAATGAGGCATTAGAAAGCTTTTCTATTATGAATGAATATTCAACACATATAACTTGCATATTGCCAAGTCTCATGTTGAAAGCTCTCCTCCTGCAGATTAATGTCAGCAACATAGCACAACAGCTTAACACAAACATAGTCTCCCTAACATATGTTAATTCGTTCCTATCTAAAAAATTATGTTAAAGTTGGGTCAATCTGCCTTCCCATCTAACATATTAAGATAGTGATTAATTTGTAAGCTTGCTAGTATTTTTTTTACATTTATGATACAGATAAAGAAAAACAATAAATAGAAGTAGTTGTCCAATCATTAGAAATACATACAAGGGAAAAAATCCATGTAATAATTTTTTAAACCTAAAAACATTCAATTTAGAAGGCAGAAAACTTAGTTAAATGTTCGTGTTACTTGTCAACCACAAGAACTGTCTTGAAGGCTGGAAGATTTTAGAGCTAAATATTTGCATTTCAGCAATTGCTTTTAGTTGGTCCTTGCTTAGAGCTTATTTTTATTTTTTTAATTTATTTTTTATTTTTTATTTTTTCCCATTTATTTATTTTATTGCATTTTAGGTTTTGGGGTACATGTGAAGCACATGCAAGATTATTGCATTGGTACACATGTGGCAGTGTGATTTGCTGCCTTCCTCCCCATCACCTACATCTGGCATCTCTCCCCTTGCTATCTCTCCCCAGCTCCCCACCCCCAACCGCCCCCCCCCCATTTCCCCCCTACTGACCCCAGTGTGTAGTGCTCCCCTCCCTGTGTCCATGTGTTCTCATTGTTCAACACCCACCTACGAGTGAGAACATGCGTTGTTTGATCTTCTGTTAGAGCTCATTTTTAATCCCTGTAGATAAACCTAGGAAGGCATTTCTATGGGGATAAAATTTGTTTTAAATAACTACCATTATACAATTATCTGTATCTTCTCATATGCCCACGTCCTGTCTGGATGGTACAATTAGGTGCCCAAGAAAGAACAATAATTCATCAGGCCATTAGGGAGTGATTGAGCCCACTACTTTTGTGGAGCAGTAAGTGGCACTGGTAAAGACAGAGCCTTGGCATCTGTGGTATGTTCCAGGCCAGATTCTTTCCTCAATAGTAAAATTAGATTCGTTTTTCTAGAGATTCCCAGAATCCATCCTTTACAAGGTATTGGGTATTAGATATTTAGGACTTGGCATAATGTCATATACCTCCATATTACAAGGTCATTGGATTAACATAAATATGATAACTCTGTTACACATTCTTCTGAAGAATGAGAAGAATATATTCTGCAATCTATTTTGGTAATACTATGTTAAAGATACCACTGAATATAGAGAGAATCTTGCCCTCCCTGACCCAGGCAAGCAGTTCATTTGATGAGGTCCATCACAGAAAGTGAACAAACCACCTTGCAATTTCCAATCTTTTCCAAATAAAGTTTAGATGGTACTGTCTTTCACATGAACTTATCACTAGGTACTTCTAATTCCTCCTCAGTAACTTCAGGAGCCAATCTACTAATATACAGCTATGGCTTCTTTTCACATTGCTTGCGGCTCAACACCAACCTTAGATCTTCTTTGTTTAAGTCAAATTAGAATCATATGTTAGACACTATATCCTAGGAGAAAATCTCAGTGGCATTTTTCTTACTGGCCTCCTGAAAGATATTTAGTACTGAATAGTGTGGGGAGGGGAGCAGAGAGGCCCTTCAGATAATTTTTAAAGGGAATGCATAACTTCGATATGCAAAGACTGAATTACAAATGTGAGATGATTCCGGTTTAAATAAACTTGCATGTAAAAATGATATTTTTTGCATAACCCAATGTCTTCATAGTGAATACAAGCTCCTTCATATGCGGCTGTCACTGGAATTCAAGGAAAAGATAGATGACTACCTGAAACTAATAGGCTTGAACCCGTTTCAGCACTTCTTCTGCTTCAATGAGTCCAACATAATAAAACTAGGTATAGCGTGCAGCAAAAGTAGCCAATGTAATATTCATTGCAACCATAGATTTCCATCTCATACATACAAAGCATGGATGAAGTCATATATTTGCCAAATCAAACACAGAAAAAGCCTTAGGTATCCACACCAGATGCTGGCCTAGGGTTTGTTTGTGCACAAGTAAATGTCATGACACGAAGGTTTGTTTTCAAAGACAGTAGCTTTCATTACTGGGATTTGTCTATTCTAGAAGATCAAAATTACCCAGCACCTAATCCCTTTTCAATGATATTTCCTCTTTCTTAGGCTGAATCATCTGTAAACTTTTTCACTGGATTTTGTTTGAAATACCTCAAATAGATGCCCTAAAAAAGGGCAAATTCCTGAGTGTAAGTTGTAAAAAAGCAAGAAAAAATAGCATTTATTTTTAGGGTTACGTGGTTTTGTGGGGGATTACATGTGACTGAATGACAAAATTCAAGTGATATCTAATCCAATGCTTATGAAAAATTAATATGCCATCAGAGGAATCACAAGTATAGCTAAGATTAATGAAAGGCGCTTAAAAAATTACAAGCACACAAACTGATTTGATTAAAAAATAATCTCACTGGTCGTCCTGTAATATTCTTCAACTTATTCTGTCAGATGGTTATGATTAAAAATAGGTCAATGGGAGGCTACTGATAGAAATCACATGCAAAATGCACATGCAATGAATAGTAGTGGGGATGTTCAGACAGTTTAAAATGAATAAAAGATTTTAATAAGTTTTGTAGGGTGGGGGGATGGTGAAGGAAGAGTTGATGGCAGGGAACGGATCTAGGGAAATGCCAAGGTGAAAGATTCTCGCATCTTTGCATCTTACCAGAGTCTTTATTAGAGTTTTTGCCTTCACTATTGTCTGTCTCATTTGTGTCTTTTTCATCCTCCTCGGCCACTGCTGTAGGCTTAATAACTCCTTCTGCCTCCTCACTTTGTTCTTCTGTTAAGAAAGGCAGACCAGTCAGCAGAACTGAAAACCCAAAATGCATGCTGAAATAAACTAAGTGACCACTTGAAAACTTTGTTATTTATGACTCATCTACATATATTCACATTCAGATGAGAACACACATTTATGCAAAACTCTATACTGATCATGCTGACTGTGCCAATGCCAATTTTTGAATTGAAAAGATCTTCTTTAGAGGATCCATTGAGAGGATGGGCCTATACTAAATTAAAACAAATTCTTTTTTAGTACAGTTTAAGCTGAAACATATTTAAAGATATGGAATAAGGCAATTCTGTGATTTCAAGAGCAGAACCTTGTAACAACATGAACCCATGTTCCATGGACTGGGATAGGTGTCAGAAAAAAAAAAAAAAACAGATTCTTAGAAAAAAACCTTAAATAATGTCGTAACAATGGGTTAAATATAGGACAGGTGTCACTCCCACTTTCAGAATCCAGACTCTGAAGGAATTCTTTGGAATTTTCTTAGAGTAAGATCTCAAAACTTCAGTTACATTGGGAATTTTTTTTTCTGTAGGGGGAGCTATACCGGGCGTAGGATATAACAAGGTATACTTCTATGACAACTGCATCACCCCACACCTCATTCACGGGTTCACACCAGCTAGATTACATGGAAATCCTCATAGTAACTCAACCCTATTTAATTATTCTGTAAATCTTAGCTATGCCACTGCTGGTGGATTAATCTGTTTATGCAGTTAGCCTCTATGCTGGGGCTGTGTAGCACTAATCCGTGAAAGGCCTACTGTTCTCTTTCATCCTGCGATCATTTGTCTCTCACTGTGCTGATGTCACATTTTAATGAATTTTTAGCAATCTGAGTAATGCCAGATAACCAGGCTCACAACTCCCCACCGCATGGCATGCTGTTTTCATTGCAGCACAAAAAATAAAAATCATATTCCCCTGTTCAGGTAGGAATTACATAAATTAGGAGAAGAAGGTAAAATGGGATTTGAAGCACCAGGCTGCTCAATTTCATAAAATCTTTAATGACCATATAAATTAACCCTGGAAAGGCAAAAGGTCACCGACACACATTTGCATACACTCTTCTATTTGCTTTTGATAAGCAGAGCTTTTATGCAGAGAACATGATACAATTAACCCTTCAATAACCATACAAAACGCTGCTATGGACATTTTAAGTGTCAAGCATTAACTGAAAATTACACACTGAATAAAATTTTCATTGCAAATGCTATAGTGATTGAAAGGGAAAATCGTGGCCCTCTCCACACCCCATGTTTTATTAATAACGTTCTGACAGCAGAATGAAATATCCACTGTCATATGTAGCAGCTGAGCACCAAAAAAAAAAAAAAAAAATTTCTATTTAGTGCCTCACTTGCCAGCCACACTCTACAACTGTGTGATCAGGACAACAACAGAAGGAGACAGCTCTGGGCTCAATAGGAAACTCCAAAAAGCTAAAGGGAAAACAAGGACATTTAATACATTCAAAACAAGAGTTTGTTTCAACTGTGAGTCCTCAAAAGCACCGTACAAATCCATTTATTTCATTTTTGCCCTTTGCCTCTGCACAAAAGCAGAGGGATGGCCCTTGTTTAGGGGGTCAATCATCTGAGGGTTTGAGGGAAGCTTCCCTTTCAGGCAAATACACTCAGAAATTTAACTTCAAGAAGAGAAAGAAACAACACCTCTTCTGGCGCTAGTCTGCTTTCACCCATCAGTGATAATTACTGATCAAACACAGGCTCCCTCCTCCCAGCACCAGGCCACACTGGTAGGTACAGTGGTTGGTGGCCGAGCTGGATTTGGGAGGCTTGAGGCCTGAGATCAACTGGATTGGGCTGTGTCCCTCCCAAGTCCACACACGTGACATGATCTCTAGCTCCTGACCTATGACAGCTTGTGACAATTATTTTTCAATTCATCCTGGGGAAGAGATGCAAGAATTCTTGGAGTAGATTTACTGGGCCTTTCCCCCAGGGCTGGAAAATGAAGTGTCAGAGTGCTACTGAGTGCCCTTATCTTGAGGGGACATAAAATTGTAAGGTCTATCGCAACTCACATTAATAAAACATTGTGTGTCAGGAGAAGAAAAAGAAAATTATGAAGGCACTAAAAGAAAAGCTACAGTATATAATCTGGGTCTCATCAGACAGATTTTGCAGGGTCCTCTTCTTCATTTTCTGGTATGAGTTTTAAGTGTGAGAGAAATTCCCAGACATGTTCTTCTATACATCACTGTGGTGTCTGACCTCAGCCTGACCCTGGCAACAGTTTGAGAAATCTGAATGTGAACAAAGACTCTGTGTCAGCAGCAGGGAAAGATTGTGGGATAGACTCTCCCCATCAACTTAATCGCAAACAGCAGTTCTGAGGCCATAACTTTGCCAGGCTTCTCCAAGCCACAACTCATAATATTTAGAGGTGGATTTGCCTGCAATGCCTCTGCTTCTGTGACTTTTTCGCCCCCTCTCTCTTTTCAGGTTCTTCCTTTGAAGTAGGCAGGCAATTAGCTCTAATGCTCAAGCAATTCAAACCTGTTTTGTGGTTTAGAAGGGGAAAGCTGTTTATTACAGGTAGGCTCTTTGGAGCCATAAGAACTTTGCAAATTTTTAATCATGCAAAAAATAATCAAAAGGTAACTTATACACACCATAAAGTTTCATATATGTCAGAATAAAAGGTCACTCTTATTCTCAAAGAGGGTTTTAGAAATAAATTTGACATTCATTGTATAAATAGACTTTAAAGTCCAGAGTCTGAATGTGGAGAAACCACTTTCTCTAGAAACGCTGTAGGTTAGAACTTGGGTTAAGGGAAGGAATGGCTATATTCTAACTTTCAAATACCACATATGCTCAGTTGTAAAATGCTATAAAATGTAAGGGAAAACACACACACACATATATAAAAAACATTAAATGTGTTAAATAGATACTGCAGAACTGAGGAAAATACACTACATAAAATTCCAAAATAAAGATGCCAAAGAGGTTTTCATTTTCATCAATAAGCATCTTCACTAATATATTACACACAATAATAGTGAAAGTATTAAAGCATTTCATAATACTGTTTATTCAGCATAAGATTACATGTATACAGCATATGTATATGCCACATGTATTTTATTCTTTTGCCTCATGAAATACAGAAAATATATTTCCATATTAATCTTTATGATAGTTTATACTTAAGCTTACCATGTATATTGAGGTCCATTTGAATGTCCCAATTTTCAGGAAAATAATGCATTTTCATTTTTACATGTTTCAAAATAATAGAAGGCAAAATACTATAGTCTTATAGTATAGAAATGTGTTACAACAAACTTCCCCCAGCATTTTTGACATATCTAAAATGATCTTATAAGTCACTCTACATATACACATTGACTATATTTTTAAAAAAAAGTTTTTGAATGGCTAGCTTATTTTCATTTGAACAGCAGCAAACAATTGGAAAACTGCTATTAATTTATCCACAACATAATACATTTATACTACGTAGATCAAAGGGATACCACTGATGTACATTCTTTCTTTCTTTCTTTCCTTTTTGGAGACAGAGTCTCACTCTGTTGCCCAGACTGGAGTGCAGTGGTACAACCTCAGCTCACTGCAACTTCTGCCTCTTGGGTTCAAGCAGTCCTCCCACCTCAGCCTCCCAAGTGGCTGGGACCACAAGCGTGCACCACCATATCCAGTGATTTTTTTGTATTTTTAGTAAAGATGAGGTCTCATCATGTTGGCCAGGCTGGTTTCAAGTGATCCACCCACCTCAGCTGCCAAAGTGTTGAGATTACAGGTGTGAGCCACCATGCCCAGCCCTTATTTCCTATCATCCTAACATATAATTGGATTTGGGATCCCTCTCCTCTGAGTCTGCTAAGGAAGCACCGCATACTTTTTAAACCCATGAAGTGATCATATAAACAGGAAGCATAGTAACTTAGACATCTTTATTTTCTTTTTTTTTTTTTTTTTTTTTTTTTT
>NW_016107337.1:9036684-9071684 GCF_001604975.1 Cebus imitator
CCACCATGCCCAGCTAATTTTTTGTATTTTTAGTAGAGACGGGGTTTCACCATGTTGACCAGGATGGTCTCGATCTCTTGACCTCGTGATCCACCCGCCTCGGCCTCCCAAAGTGCTGGGATTACAGGCTTGAGCCACCGCGCCCGGCCAACATCTTTATTTTCTATTAGCATATTGAGTATCTCTGTACAAGACACCTTGGCTTGTAAGCATTCTTTCCTAGACTCCTCCATGATTGCCTTGTCCTGTCATGCCCTACTCAAATCTGTCCTCCAAATGATCTACTTAAATGTGACATCCCTACTTAAAATCTTTTAGTGAGTCCTATCAGTCACAAAGAAATAATTCAAACTTCTCTACGTGGTGAGAATATGTATAGACAAGGACCAAGATACCTGGTCCTTGTCTACCACACCAGTTTCATTTTTGTTCACTTCCTACATAACATTTAGTGTTTGAGAACAGTCCTCTTACACTTTAGAGTGTCAGAGTCACCCAAGAGATGTGTTACTGGACCCCATCTCTAAAGGTTCTGATGTAGTAGCTCTAGAGCTGGACCTGAGAATTTGCCTCTCTATTGAGTTTCCAGATAATGCTGATGTTCCTGGTCCAGTTCACATTTCGTAGCCACTGTTCAAGAAACCCAACTGTTTATAATGCCCTCTCCCTTCCTATATGTACCATTAAATTTCCTTATCTTATTTAGAACAACTTGTCTTCACTGTATAAATTCTACTTTTCCTTCAAACCATCTTGGGAAATATCAGTTTCAACATCTATAAAAATTGAGTTAATAATAATTATCTCATAGGTCAAAGGTATGTTACGGAATAACATATAAAAATTGGTCAGCACAAACTTAGTTAAAATACATATTAAAAATGATAGCTGTATTATTACAAGTACGATTGAGTACTATTATTTTCTTCTCCAAAAAGTCTTCTCTGAACCCAGAACTAGGGTTACTGTTTCTGGATAAGTGCTTTTTTTTCCACCTGTATATTGATGTTAAACAATTTACCACAACTTAATTTGTGGAAATTGTCTGTATATTGCCTGCTTGCTGTAATAGGTAAACATTTTTTTGAAAATAGTGATTATCTTATCCATCTTTGTGCCAGAAGCAGCTTGAACACTGCCTGGAACACAGTAGGCAGGCAATACCTATTAGCTGGAACAGTGAATTGGGTTTACAAAGCAAAACTGGGAAAAGAAAAGGAAAAGTCCTCGTGCAACCCCAGCCCCTATTTCCTTTAATAAAATGTAAAAGGAGTGTTTTCTTTTGTCTTGGTGTTTGGCTTGGGATTTTTTTTTCTTTTTGCATTTTCATCTCTCTACTAAATCACATTTATTATTCAACCCTCCCCAGTCTAGTTTCCTCTCAAAGTCACCAGTGATTCCCATGCTGTAAAATTCAGTGGTCACTTCTCTGCATCTTACTTCACTTTCTCTGCTCAACAGATGTTAGTCCTCCCTTCTTTTGGAAAATCGTGCCTCTCTTGAATTTTATTGCTTCGGGTTATTGTGATTTTCATCCTGCCTCTCTGAGAATTACCTCTTATTCTCCTTTGCTGGGGCCTCTATTATAAACAACAACGAAATACTGGAGTGTCTCCAGAATTAGTACTAAGCCCTTTCTCTATCTGCATTATCTCCCTAGATAATCTTATGTTGACTCATGGCTTTATATTTTGCATCTCTACTTGGGTGTCTAAAAAGTTTATCTAATCTAATATGCCAGAATCAGAGCTCTTATGCCCCTCAACACATCTTACTCCATTTCCCCCTCTTTGCCGTTGCAATAACCAGTGCAACCACCCATCACAAGCAAGAGTTATCCTTTAGTCTTCTATTTTCCACTCACATACATCCTATCCATCAGTAAATCCTACTGTTTCTACTTCCACAATACTTGATGTATACTGGATCCATCTACTTTACATTTTCCCTGTCAGTGCCTTTAATCTTTTGCCTATATTACTACAGTGGTCTTATAACTAGTTAAGACTTATTCTTGTGCTCCTGTAATTTACTCTGCACAACTGAATAAAATCAATCCATTCTGCTTGAACCCTGTCATAGCCTACTATTTCACTTAGAATAATATAACAGCTCCTTACTAGGGCTGAAGCAATTAAGCCCTTGCCTACTTTTCTGGCTGCATCTTACAGTACACTCCTTCTCACTCACTCATCTTTCTCCACGTTAGCGTTCTCTCTCTTCCTGGAACGGGACCAACTCTTTCCAAACTCTGAAGTACGTTTTCCCAAACTCTGTGTAATTGGCTCCTTTTCATTATTCAGGACTCAGCTTACTTGTCATTGCCTCAGAGAGCTTCTCTGACTACTGCTTTTAAAGTAGCTGATGAGCTGTTACACAAGTAAGGTCCTCAGATTTTAGCAGAACCACTACCACCTGAGGGGCTTGCTGGATTCCACCTCCAGTGTTTCTGATTCAGGAGGTCTGGTTTGGGGCCCAGTATTGCACTCTTACAAGTTCCTAGGTTGTGCTGATGCTGTTGAAAGGGCACAACACTTTGAGAACCTCTGCTCTAACATATCACCTTTTAACTTCCATGATCACATTTATTGCAATCTGAAAATACTTTTTTGCTTATTTATTTAGAGATATTATCTAAAGTCAGGGACTTCATCCATCTTATTCACAATGTATGCTTAGCAGTCTCTGGCATGTAGAAGACACTCACTAATATTTTACATAAAATTGATGATTTCTAATTTCACTATTTGGGCAATTAAGTCTATGGTTTGATGTCATCAATTGAGATGGAGAAAAAATAAGAACAAATAGTTTTGCAGAAAAGGAAGTTCAATTTGAAATGTATTGTATTTAACCTTACTATGAAAATATCCAGAAAGTATGGGAATATCTAAGTCTAAAGATTCTCAGAGAGATTGAAGTAATAATGTAGATTTTGATGTCTTTGTTTACAAAACAACAAAGAAATGTATTGACAGGAAGTAATCTCTTTTCAGCTTGAGTTTTTTGACATAACTCTTGATTTTTGCCATATCACTCCCGAGTCATTAATGAAATCTTTCCATTGGTTTGAGGTTTGGGAAGCAGAGTAGGTTTATTCTATTTCATCTTAAATATATCCTCTAGCTTTTTAGGGGAAAATAACATTCTAAAAAATATTTATGAAACATGCATAGGTAAAGGTAAACTTAACTATAAAGCTAGAATTTTTTATAAGGAATGTCCTGATTTTATATGGAAGGATGTTTTCACTTGCAAAATTGTTTTTAAGTATTCCAATACACCATTGTGAATGCAAAGGACCTTTGGTAATCATTTATTGTTCTATATAGCACATTATTATTCCAATTGGATAAATCTGGAAACTGAAGTCATACCTACAAAGCAGAAATATACAGCAGAAATAAATGAAGTGTGTTGTAGCAGTACGTGTGAATTTCCTTTTAAATTATCTGAATATAACGCAGCTAAGAAGATGTAACTGCTGGGTTTTTTTAAACATATATATACACCAAAGCAAATGGACTAGTGGATATGTTGACAAGACTATACAAAATCCAATGAATTCAATAATTGCAAAACTAACTCCATCAACTGAGCTCTTTGACTTCTCAAAAATAATATCCAGTTTATGAACATATATTTTGTATAAAATCTATAATTTAGGTAAAGTTTTATAGTGTATAAATATTGATGTAAAGATTATTACCAGAAGTTTTAATTTATTCGTTAAGAAGCTACAGATATCCACATGCAAAAAANAAAAAAAAAAAAAAAAAAAAAAAAAGAATGAGTCCAGACACAGAATTTATATCCTTCAGAAACATTCACTCAAAATGGTTTACAGACCTAACTGCAAAACACGAAACTATAAAACTCCCAGAAGATAGCATAAGGGAAAATCTGGATGACTTTGGGTTTGGCAACAATTTTTAAGATACCACACTAAAGGCATGATCTATGAAAGAAAGAATTGATAAGCTGGACTTGATGAAAATTACAATTTTTGCTCTTTGAAAGATACTGTTGGAAAATAATGAGACAAGCCACAGACAGTGAGAAAAGATTTGGAAAATACATATCTGATAAAGGACTGTCATCCAAAACACACAAAGAACTCTTACAACTCTTACAAGCAAGCACAACTCAATTAAAAAATTATCTGAAGACCTTAACAGACACCTCACCACAGAAGATATACAGATGGAAAATAAGCATAGGAAAGGTGACATGTGTGAAAAAAAATCCACATCACATGTCATCAGGGAAATGCAAATAAAAACAACAATGCGATACAACTACACACCTATGAGAATGGCCAAAATCCAGAACACTGACAACATCAAATGCTGGTGATGATGTGGGGCAACAGGAACTCTTATTCATTGCTGGTGGGAATGCAAAATGGTACAACCGCTTTGGAAGACAGTTTGGTGGTTTCTTAGAAAACTTAACATACTCTTAATCATACAATCTGATAATTGTGCTCCTTGGCATTTATGAAAAGGAGTTGAAAATTTATGTCCACACAAAAACCTGGACACAGATGCTCATAGTAGTTTTATTCATAATTGCCAAAACTTGGAATCAACCAAAATGTTCCTCAGTAGGTGAATAAATAAACTGTGATATTTTCAGACAAGGAAATATTATTCAGCGCTAAAAGGAAATAAACTATCAAGCCACATAAAGACATAGAGAAAACTTAAATGCATATTATTAAGTGAAAGAAGCCAATCCGAAAAGACTACATATTGTTTGATTCCAATTATATGACTCTCTGGAAAAAGTCAAACTATAGAGACCATAAAAATCACTGGTTTGCAGGGGTCAAGGAGGTGGAAACAATGTATAGATTGACATATAAGATTTGTAGGTAAGTGAAACTGTTTTATATGATATTATAACAGTGGATACATGTCATTATACCTTTGTCCACCCCTATAAAATGTACAACACCAACAGTAATCTTTATTGTAAATATGGTCTTCGAGTGATAATGCTGGGTCAATATACAGATTCATCACTGAACAAGTGTGCCAGTCTGGTGGAGGGCAGTGATAATGAAGGAGGCTATACGTGTGTCAAGGGAGAGGGTATTGGGGAAATCTGTACCTTTCTCTCAGTTTGCTGTGAACCTAAACCTGCTCTACAATGTAAAGTCAATTTACATATACTTCCAAGTATTGAATTTATTTGATTTTGCTTTTTACTTATTAGAATAAGACATATGATGAGATCTAATTAGAGAAGTTCCAGAGAATGTTTATTACATCAATTATGAGAGTGACAAATGCAACTCATTTAGGACAAGGCAATATTTTGAGAAGGAATAGAAACAATTACCTGAGGTTGCTCTCAAATGCTGCTCTGTAAGATCATCATCACAAGTCCTGGCTCCCAATGGGGCAGTTTCTGCAGAAGACATCAGAGTGAAAGGTAATCAGCATACCATATCCAGCTCTCACATCACAGCTAATATCACAAGAACACAAAACTTGGCAATCAGGAGAGATAAGTATCAGGTGAAGCTCAGATGAGTCTCCAGCACACCTTATATCCTAGTGAGCAGTAGCTGGCAAAATGAGTCCAGGGAGTGATAGGATTAGATTTAATTCTCAATTATTAGCAGCACAGAACAAACACACTAGTAGAGAAAATATGGGAGCAGGAAAGGCTCATTATGAATTTTGTCATTAGACTATTTGGCCAAGCCTACATTTTACAGGATTATGTGTTATAGTGACAACAGCACATTACATAAATTATTAGCATACATTTACTTCTCTGAGAAGGTACCAGAAAGAAATATTACTGTATATAATAGCTGATGTGCCAAAGCAAACATCAAGCGCTGGAGGGGGCACCTGAAGAATAAGTCCAAGTCATCAGCAAATCCACATCTTTATTCTCACCTTTTATTTGAGCTTTAGAGCAAAAGTGCCAACAATGTATTGGTTTACAAAACTCAACACCAAACACAAATCATTATTATCACCCAGCTTCATGATTCCTTTTTGCACCCTATTGTAGGGAAACCTATGGAATAAACAAAACAACTAGACCTCAGAAATTTCCTTCCACATATCATTCCTTCTCCACACCAAGTCATCACCTGCTGTTGATTCCATTTTACAGTGTCTCTTGTCATGCAGCACTCTCTATTCCCTCTGTCTTCTCTTTCCTGACAATTTCAGGAAATTATAGCCTCTATAATCATCGATATGCCTCAAGTTCCCTGTCTTTCAAATAGAATCCCTCGTAAAATCTCAAGAGTTATCTTTTTAGAAGATAGAATCTTGAGTACAAATCATTTCTCCACCACTTTCTAGGTATGGGGCTTGGGTGAATTACTTAACCTTGCTAAGCCTCAAGTCCCTCACTTGTAAAACGAAGATAGAATTATGTAAATAGTAACAGTAATAGAAAATAATACCACTAAATGTGCAATGTGATATGTCTTTAAAGTCAGAAAAGACCAGATGTTATCAAGAAGTTTAAAAAATGGTCATACAATTCTTACCCTGCAGAAGGGAATCATGTTTATCTACTATTTCTAGCAATAGCATCTCTGGTTGATTTTGAAGGCTTTGATTAAACAAATAATTAACCTTGAAAACAGAAGTGCATACTAAGGCTCTATTATTACATTTATTAATTGTCTTTCCTGCTGTGTATAAAACCTTTGGCCCTTAGTAGTAATCTATTTAAAAACAATACAATCATAATAAACACTCAATGTCCCCCCCAAAAACTATTATGTTTTCTTGTCACTCACTGTATGATAAATTCCTCATGAAAGAAAAAAATTATTCTCAGTCTTTACTTATATATCCACGAGTAGCTTCCACATAAATCACATCTTTAATGGGCATCCTACATGCCACTCAAGAAGCCTGCCGTCTTTCTCTTGACAACTTCTCATGTCGTTATGCCTTGATCAATGTGGTTCCTCTTACTTTGAATACTTTTTTGTTCTTCTGCTGTTAGCCTCCTATTCTTCCCTCAAAACCAGAAGCAAGTGAAGCCTCCTCTGTGCAGCCATCATGATTAGCTTACATGTATATTTCAGCATTTATCATGATATATTAATTTTTACATGGTCTAGGTATGTTTTCCCAATAAATTTTGAGTTCCCTAAATGCAACTTGTCATCTTCACAGATTCTGAAGTAAGGACAGAGTAAGACATATGAAAGTCACTTAAGACACTTTGATATAAAATACTAACCTACACCCTATATCCTAAAACAGATGAATCTGAAGATGAGAATTTTCTTGTAGCTTCCCAGAGTTTCAGGACTCTAATTTCAGAGCTCTGTCAACTATACCTAACAGAGATAATACCCATTAATGCAGAGATTGCTCCCTGCTCTCTTTCTATATGTGTGTGTAGGTAAAAACCATTTCTCATTTTTCTAGAGGAAAATCAAAATCATTTATCAAAATATCTCTACCACTACCCCCACATACTTATTTCAATGTATCATATAGATTTGTTCAAAATGACTATCGGTAGTGCGTAGCTGAATTTGACCAAATAGCTGCTATTCCTTAAAGATCAGTAAAAATAAAAATAAAACAATGACAAATTATTGAGTTTATATCTCTGCCAGATACTGTAATAGCTATTTGTATACAAATAATCATGTAATCCTCACAATAACATAATGAGGCAAGTATTAATCCTTATTTTATAAATCAAGAAGTTAGAGCTTAAAGAGGTTAAAGTAACTTGCCTCAGATCATAAAGTTAGAAACCAATAGCCTGGAATGAAACCCTTGTCTGTCTGATATAAAAGTCTGTCAAATTTTCAATGTATCCAGTTGTAATAACACAATATTTGGGAGCCTGTAAAGGTTTTCCTAGTCTTAGCAAAGGCCAAAAGCCAAGCTGTGGGGAAAGCAACTTTTCTCTAGTCCTGTGAAAATTCTGCTGTTTCATAACATATATATATTCTTTGACTATAAAACGTAACCTAATAATTATTTGGGGCCATATTAAAACTACCTCATTTGATAGCGATTTAATGAAATACACAAAATGTCAAAATCAGACACTATTGTTTAGTTTTACAAATTAGGTCATGTGGCACTTGGAGACTGCTCCAATGAAAGCTACTTGTGCCAATAATTTCATAATGTTTAGATCCTCAATAATGTTTCTCTCTTCATACAAATAATATAAATATTTTAATAAAGGAGGTTTTAACTTACCAAATGAACTGATTAATCTATACTCTTCTGTTTGCATAAAACGAAATGTTTAAAACCTAGTAATGATACATAGCATCTTACAATGTATCACTTTAATAATTGGACTGTAATAACAAATCTGACTGCTGTTAACATGATTTGTCTCTTTTGCTGGTGATTTAGATTACTAATTTGTGTTTTCTAGCACCTGAACTTCCTTGTTTAATGCTATTTTTAAAAAATGCCATTGACTTAGTTTATCCAGTATTCTACTCTATCCTGTCAATTTGGAGATAATCACACATTTGAAAATTATGCCAAATTATGCTATTTTTATTAACACAATGTGGGAGTAATCAACATCATTTTCTGAGGAATAGTATATTGATCATCGCAATCACCATCAACAACAACATTTTACAGAGTATCTGCTCTGTGCCAAGTACTGAATGATATCTTTATTTGTGTTATGACACCCATAGCAAGTGATGGAGCTGGGATCTGAACCACACAGTTTTATTTCAGGGATAGTTATCTTAACCACAATGACATATTGAACCATAGTTTATAATCCTACAAGTAACTTTCCTTTTGATTCTGCATTTATTTCTAGTGTTCACTTTTGTTGTTCTCATTCAGGCCTGAATTCTGCTAATCACCCATTTCCTTAGCCTAACCCAAATGGTTACATCTACAAAAACAAAGCTTAATAGCAAAATGTGTAAGGGTCCCCTTCCTTTTAATCTTAAGGAAAGTTCTCAGGGCTTTCTCTCTCGCTACCTTGTACTGCCACAACTGTCCCTAAGCCTCTTTCTACCCTTTCTTTCCCTCATACAAGTAACATTTATGCTGGTAAGTAAACCTATAACTTTCAGGTATTTAATCTCAGTTCAAAAATAATCAAGTTCCAATATGGCAAATTCCCCCTCTCCCCCCTCGGCTAATTGGGATAACAATTTTGCAAAACTATAATCCATACAAATTTCATGGTCAAGGAAAGATTTGGAATTTTAATTTTTAACAGTCTAGATATTTATGCAGAGAGTTATAAGATTAAGATATGGGAATAAATCTAACCTGTCCTAGGTGACTGCAACAGCCACGGGCAAAATTTGGGATGCATTCAGCACAAGTTCAGAGCCAAGTGGAATTTTAAAAATAATGGATATATATTCAATCTGCCATGCATAGTACTAATAACATTTGCCTAAAAAACTTGCACATCTCACCTTTTCCCAATAATTTGCAAATGTATTAAACAACAAAGTATTGTACTATTCTCTCAAAATGTTTAGCATATAAAATAAAGTATATACCACCAGAGTAAATATTAAGCCAACTGGTATGAAATAGTAAAGAGAAAGAAAAACATTTTCTGTAGTCCTATGCAACATTATTAATCCCATTTTATTTTCATTTACAATAAGCCCAACTCTTGCTTTTTTTAAAAAAAATTGGAGAATAAGACCAAATTCTACAAGAGTTCACAAGTGTCAAATCACCTTCACTCCACAACGCTTCTACCCAGGTCTTCCTGTTTTACTTTTGAAACTTCTCCCACCTCTGCTGGAGCTATGTGACTAGTTGTAAAAGGATATATTAGAGCGTATGAATACAAGAAAAAATACTTGCAGCTCTCTAATTGTAAACTAATAAGTTGTCATTTTTGGAAATCTGTTAGGTGCTAGGCATGTACCCAGCATTTCCTTACTTAATCTTCACAGTAACCCGCAGCAGAAAAAAATCACTGTTTTTATGGAAGAGATGAGATATCAAATCTCAGACAGTTTAACTTTGTCCAAAGGCACAGGGCAGCAGAAGTAATATTTGGATGAGTGTATGACTCCAAAGCTCTGTACCTCCCTGCTGGATAGCACTGCCTCTAGGCAGCCCTCAGGACTCCTGGGCCAGGCATCCTGAAAACTAAATTTTTTCCTCCTAAAAAAAAAAATAGCTCACATCACTTCAAAGCAAATTCATCATAACTAGCTTAATATTTATAAGAATACATCAAATTTAGCATTTATTGTTATCTTAGTAGTTTACATTTGAATAACGCCCTCTGAACTTGTTTGGTCATTGCTAAGTCAAGTCAGTGTGTTCAGATAAAGCAAGTTCACAATTAAAAATGATTTCAAGTGGTCCTCTCCATCCTTTTCCTATGAGGATACAAAGACTGCTCTTTTAAAAAAACTGAGCAACTCAGCATGCTACCAAATGGTTTTGAGTAACCAAGCAACATCATCTTTGTTGACCTGTAGTGCCTTCTCTTAAATTATTTCTTCCAGGCAGTAATAGATTGAAGTGCATTGGATGCTCCAGTGTCAATTATCTGAATGGGGCTGGATTTGTAATTTTTTATTTTCCAGAAAAGTAAAGCTTCTTTGCCCTGCCCTGTCTGTTTTTACCCAGAAGTTATTTTTATTTAGTAAGGGGTGCTATCTCCTGGGGCCTCCCCGGCCAGGAATTTGTGATCACTTCTTTCTGCTTCTTGAATCATCTATGACCTCAGTGTAATGAGGCCTCAAAAGAATTTAATAAGTTTCTGATATCAATTAGCTTCAATAAATTACTTATACACATTTTTAATGTATTATATTTTAAAGTGCTTTTATTAAAACATTTTTTTCTTAAATTTACTAATTCCTAATATATTTCTCCAGGGGAGGGATAACATGGGGAGAAATGCCAGATATAGTACGCACCTAAAGTAAAACAAAAATTAAAATTTTAAAAAAAGAATGTTTCATTTCTGATTGTTGGGAAATTAAAAGATCAACATTTGTGAGGATAATTTGAGTATAAAATTATGTTTCCATCTATCAACCAGTTGCCCAATTATCTAGATTTAAGTACTTATGGCAGGGGTCCCTAACCCTGGGCCATGGACCACTACTGGTCCATGGCCTGTTAGAAACGGGCCCCACAGCAGAGGTGAGTGGCTGGAAAGCAAGCATTATTGCCTGAGCTCTGCCTCGAGTCAGATTAGAGGCAGCATTAGATTCTCATGGCAGCATGAACCCTATTGTGAACTGCACATGCAAGGGATCTAGGTTGTATGCTCAGTGTGAGAACCTAATGCCTGATGATCTGAGGTGGAACAGTTTCATCCCCAAACCATCTACTCCTGATCACTCCATGTGTGGAAAAACTGTCTTCCATGAAACCAGTTCCTAGTACCAAAAAGGTTTGAGACCGCTGCCTTATGGGATTCATCAAAATTTCTCTTTATATTGTCTAAACAACTTTCATTCCTCAGCATACTGTGCTGGCTTTGCTAGGTTGCTCATCAGCATAGGAAACTAATCCCTATCCATAAACTGATCCTTCTTCCACCCAATAATAGCCTTTGTTCATTCTGGGCACTAGCTAGTTATTTCAACACTTTGCTTCCTATCTCAAAGCCAGTTTTTATTTTACTGTGTCAAGAACACTGAACATGAGGTTTACTGTCTTAACAAACGTTTATGTGCACAATATAGTACTGTTGCCTATAGGTATAATTGTGCAGTAGATCTCTAGAACTTACTCCTGTTATTTAACTGAAACTTTACATCCTTTGTTTATAACTCCCCATTTCTCCTATGCCTCAGTCCCTGGCAACCACCACTTTACTCTTTGATTTATAAATTTGACTATTTAAAATACTTTAGACTGCTTTACTGGAATCATACAATATTTGTCTTTTCATGATAGGGTTCATCCAGTGTTGTCTCACAGCTAGTTTTTAATCCATGAAAGCCTCTTTTTCTACTACACAGTTACTGAGTTTTTTGAATAGCTGTATACTAGGTCAAAAGCCTTTTGAAATTATTTTTTAATAGAGAAAAAATATTCTGCAGTACGTCTTTATCTTTATTCAGTTAACTCTTTCGAATACTTTTTACAAGGTGTTATGGTTTGGATGTTTGTTCCCTCCCCAGCTCATGTTGAAATGTGGTTCCCAATTCTGGAGTCAGGGCCTGGTGGGAGGTGACTGGATCACGAGGGCAAATCCCTCACGAATGGCTTAGCACCATTCCCTTGGTGGTAAGTGAGTTCTCGCTCAGTTCATGCGCGATCTGGTTGTTTAAAAGAGTCTGGGACCTCCTCCTTCCCTCTCTCTTTTGATCCCACTCTTACCATGTGATGTGCCTGCTTCCCCTTTTCCTTCTGCCATGATTGGAAGCTTACTGAGGCCATCACCAAGAGGAGACACTGGTGCCATGCGTATACAGCCTGCAGAACCATGAGCCAATTAAGCTTCTTTTCCTTGTAAGTTACTCTGCCTCAGATATTTCCTTGTAGTGACGCAAAAACAGCCTAACATACAAAGGTATCTTTATTCTCAGGCAAGCTGCATTTCTTTGGCTCAGTCGTATTATTTGGTTCTTGGAAGCTTCTATAACTTCTCTTACACTTTCATCTCAAAGACCAGTGATAATAGGTGCCTCCCTCTAAGACTGAGCTGTTTTTAAATGACTACAGCATAGAGTTGAATCAATGTCACAAGTTTTTAAAAATGCTTTCTTGACTCTGTAATCTCATAATTCCCAATATTTTATTTTCATCACAGTCAATGAGTTACTTGGGCATATTTCTTTGGAACCATTACTCTCGAAACCATCATTCACTCTTGCTGTGGAGAATCAGAGAACATGACCCCTGTGTTGCAATAATGACCAATTTTTTCTTAACCATCTGAGGTTTATTCTCTTTGCTTGAGAAGTTTGAGCCAGCAAAGATAAAGGGTGAGGCATCGGTGATATAAAATTGCTGACTTCTTCTATGGCAACCCTGCCCTTAGAAACCTATGTTGTACAAAGAAGTATTTCATTAGGAGAAGGTTGGCTGCTCCTGGAGCAAGGAAAAAACACCATGGAGTTAAGAACCAATTCCAAATTCACTTGGGTATGAATTCCAGCTCCACCAGTTTCTAGCTATTTGACACTGTCCAAGTTACTTAACCTTCCTGAAATTCATGATTCTATATGTGGAAGTGGAAACAATAGTAAGTCTGCAAGATGGTGATAAGGAGCAAAGTTAATAAATACAAAGTATGTAGTACTGAATCAGTAGTAGCTGTACTTATGCATAACTCTTCTCTAGCTTTGATCAATCCTGCTGAACACCAGTTACTCAAAGAAAAGAGTACATCAGTTTGGTACTATGGCTTTTTAGATTATATTCATAAGTAATGTACTCTTTGTCCATCAGTTAAGTTTGATTTTAGGCCTTTAAAATATCACTATTATTTGTGCACATATTTGGGAGGTAGATAATGTTAACAAGACTAAGCATTGATTTCTTAAGCATTGTAGTTTGAAAGGTTGTTTGTTTGTTTTTTTTTTAAAGTAAATCCCTAAGAAAATTTTACACATGCTTCAGTAAAAACACTATGTGTATCAATTTGTAAAGGCTTGGCCTTTTACAAAAATCATAGTGAGGCCAGGCACAGTGATTCACACCTGTAATCCCAGCACTTTGGAAGGCTGAAGCAGGAGGATCGCTTGAGCCCAGGAGATTGAGAGCAGCCTGGTAACCAAGTAAGGCCCTGCCTCTACAAATTATAAAAATAATTAGCCAGGTAGAGTAGCACATGCCTGTAGTCCCGGCTAATCCAGAGGCTGAGGCCGGAGGCTTGGTTGAGCCCAGGAGTTTGAGGCTACAGTGAGCTATTATCATACTACATACTCTAGTCCCAGCAGGAGAGTGAGACCCTGCTTCAAAAAATAAAAATAAACAAAAATTACAGTGACAGAATATGAACTTTGAAGGACTGGTAGTAATATACACGGCAGCCCTAGGTAGGTTTTTTCCTTGCAAAAGAAGAGGTCCTCTGCTCCCCACACCAAATTTCCACCATCCACCTTCTAGTAAGAGACAAACTTGACGAGAAGTTAAAAACAGTCTCAGAATATATACGTCTACAAATGTGGCAGTCTGCAAAACTCTAAAAATTTTTATCTGTACACGAATATTGGATTTGAATAATTTTTTAGATTATTCCCTATGCTGCAATAACCTAAATCATATGCCTTACTGAACACACCATTAAAACACAAAACACTTATTTTTCTTGAAAACAATGCATAATGAACCCAAAGATACGTACTACTTTAGCGTTTTCACAAAAGCAGTGTTTAATAGGAAATGCATAAAATAAGAAACTCAGTAAGGAACCCTTTCCTTCAATCTGTAAAAATTTAAACTGATCTATTAATATGTTGGTACCAGTTTCCTTATCTGTAAAATGGGGATAAAATTACCCCCTTTCTTGCTGTCACACCTAGTCACTGTAAGGATGAAATGTAAATTGTTATCACCATCTCTAGGTGCTCATGCAAAAATAAATAAATAAATAAAATCTTGCTACTATACTTCCTAAATATTTAATACTTAAGTACCCTGCCATGGAATGCATCATTACTTACTTATAATAAACTACTCTTTACAGTTATATACATGGGAGAAATTATTGCTTCTTGTAGGTAGGCTTATTTATTTTGTGAATTATATATGGCCATAAAATAAAATCCTCAGATAACTGGATAATGTTTTTTACCAGCATAATTGTTGAAATAAATTTACCATTAACCTAAGATGCAATAAAGTTTCTGAAATTCTATGTAAATAATCCTTGGCTTTTACTGTTTGGAACTTTCTCCAGCTCATCACATTCAAAAAGGTCAAATTTATATAGCTATATACACCAAATTATACTTATGAGAATTAATCTGGGCAATGATGGATACAAACGTAAGTGAAATAAATCTGGAAAGGAAAAGTTAGTGAAAGTATTCATAGCCCCAGAAAAGGAAGACTGGAAAAGCTATCTTGGAGCCAAGAATGAAAAATGTGCTATTGGAACCTGCTATGAATTTTCAAGACAATACTTATGCATATCCATGAAATGTTTATTTAATAAATCATTCATTAATGAGCAAACAGATTGATGAGATTTGGCACATAGCTCTCATTGGACTATGTGAGCAGTAGAAAAAATGGTTTCTGAGACATAGCCAATTTATTTTCTCCTGTGCCTGAATGCATGTATTGGCAAAGGGTTCCTTGGATCTTGGCAGCATGCGAGTTTTAAGCAGAGGTGCCACGATCATATTTTCATCTGTGTGATGCTGTGCAGAGGATAAAATAGAGGAAGAGGAGTCTCGCTGTTGAATAAAAAAAAGACACTGTAGCATCCATCACACTTCAAACTGTAACTGTCTAAAAGAAATTATAGAGAAAGGTAGAATGGTCATTTCATTGAAGAGAAAAGGAATGTTAAAAATCCAAGATTAGGTCAAGAGAAAAGATGAGCTCAATTTTGAACATGAATTTGAGATATTTAGTAAACATGTAGGTTTTTGCAAATAGGTCTTTGAAGAGAAAATTGAATTTAATATATTTGAAAATTGTATTAACCAATTACTTGTGAGTAAATGACACTTCTTAGAATATATAGAATATGGATAATGAGGGCTGAGGGTAAAATTCTAGTGAACAAAATTTAAGAAATTAAGTGACACTGAAGGATGACAAAAGATACTTTGAAAGAACAAAGAGGGACTAGGTGTGGTGGCTCATGCCTATAATCCTAGCACTTTAAGAGGCAAAAATGGGGGCTCATTTGAGGCAAGAAGCTCAAGACCAGACTGGACAACACAGCAAGACCCCATTTCTTCAACAAATAAAAACAAAATCAGCCAGGTATAGTGGAGCACACTTGTAGTCCCAGTTACTCGGGACACTGAGGTGGGAGGATCACTTGAGCCCAGGAGTTTGAGGCTGCAGTGAGCTGTGATCATGCCACTGTAATAATAAGAAAAAAAAAAAAAAAAAAAAAAAAATAAAAAAAAAAAAAAAAAAAAAAGGATAATAAAAATAGGCATAGGATTGGTGCGTGATTTGTAAAATGGTGGCCAAAGGGGGAAAAAAAAAACAAAAAACTTTGAATCACAGGTATAAAATTATACAGAAAATTCGGGTAATATAAGGTCACTGTTGATACTGTCAGAGACGAGGGTGGCTTGGACCAAGGAGGCAGTAGAGAAACTGGTACATAACTTGAAAGAGCAGTAGATAGGACTTGCCAATGTCTAATAAGGAACAGGAGAAAATTTTAAAAATCAAGGATTATTCCAATGTTGTTGGCCCAAGAAATAAGAACTAAGATGCCATTTACTAAGATGAGGGAAAATGTAGGTTGAACAAGTTGGGAGTAAAGAGAAGGTTCAAATATGTTTAGTTTGAGATTTTCTGTTTATATATGCAAGTAAAGGTGTCAAGTATTTGGCAAGGTTATGAAGGGTTGTATGTATATGTGTGTATGTGGAGAGACAGAGGGACAGAAATAGGGACAGAGAAATAGAGAGGGAGTGCAGGGGAAGAGAAGGCAATGTTTTAATGGCAGTTTAAGGTTTTTAGATGAGATTGAATGAGATAACCTAGAGAATAAGGGTCCAGGACTGAGCCTGGAATTCATTCCTCCACAGGGCATACCAAAGCTGGGGGCAGTATGAGAAGTCTACCCCAGATGTCAGAGGTGATTTATCATTGACAGTATTTAGAAGTACCAACACATGGTAAAAACAAAAATAGAGCAGGCCAACTTTTAGTCAGTTTTATTACTATTTTTTCTTAATTCCCTATAGGAAATGCATTCTTGTTATTGCCTGTGCTGAGATGGAAGATTCCCATGATTTCCTCCCAAAATAAGGAAGGACCAATGAAAAAAATCTGATCAGGAATGAAGTGGGAGAAAACCAAGAGAAGATGTGGTGTAGAAAGCCTAGTGAAAAAAAAAATCTCAAAAAGAAGGGAGAGCACAACTAGTTAAAAGCTGCTGGCTAGTGTAGTTAGGTGGACTAGGAATTGGTCATTAGGTTTGCCAAAGAACAGGTCAACAGAGTCTTTGATCAGAGCTTCTTTAGTGGAGTTGTGTGAGTGCAAACACCTTCTGAATGTGGGTAGAAAGGAAAAGGAAGATGAAAAAAAATGGAGATGTCAAGTGTGGACAATTCTCAGAAGAGTGCTGTAAAATAATCAGAGAAATGGGGTGGTGTCTGAAGGTAGATATAGCATTATGGGAGGGTTTTGTAAGTAGAGAGATACAGGGAAGGTTGAAATGATGATGGAAATGAGCTAGTAGCAAGGGAAAAATTAATAACACAGAAGAGAGTGAGGCAATGACAGGTATCATAGGATGGACCTAGGCGTAGATGTCTGAGAAACAGTGAGGGTGAAAGTCAAATTATTAAAAGTCAATGAAATTGAGACTAGGGCTTATCATCCTGAAGCCAGAGATCAGGATTATGACACTAACAGATTAGGAGAGTTGGCAGAATAGGAAAAACAGAGAAAAGAGGCACCAAAATAGATGTGAATGATAGAAGACAGGGACTAAAACGAGGTTCAGAAAGCAGAAGCCATTGGTTTTAGCATATAATACACACCTATTGCTTGTTTGTGATACACAGTGACCATAATCATTTTTGTTGCGTAAAGATTTGGCTAGCAGTCCTGTCTAGCTATGAGCCAACACCACTTTCTTCATTGTAGGTATCCTGGAGGCTATAAGCAATAAAACTTAACAACAAAGATGAAAATCCCCATGGAACATAAACAGTTCCCTATTAAACTCTTAAATTGCGTTTTATGGCAATACCATCACACTGTCATTTTTATAATCCTCCCAAGTTTGATCAGAAAAACTAAGCTATATAAAACACATATGGCACATGTATTTTAGGATTTTGGCACAAGATGATTAAAAGGCCTCAAAAGTGTGTGGTGAATTGGTAGTCCTCCACATACCCATTTAATTTGCTGTCATGGCTAATCAGATAAAGCATCTCGTAATAATCATTGGTGTAAAAAGCGACATATAGGCTGAAGTCACACTGCCATAAACATCTTATGATTAAAACAAAAAATAATTGTGCAAAAGAGCAAATATCTCATTACAATACATGATAACGGCAAATAGTAGCGGAAAATGAACTTAATTATGAACAATTAATTCATAATTACTAGAATTCAAAAATACAAAAAGGTGCAAAATATATGGTAATTTTAAGAAAATAAAAAGTGTGTTTGGAAGGATGAGAATATTGGTGGTAAAGAAAGTGAATTTTAAAAATCATTTATTTTTGTTTGCTTCACATAGACAAACTAGGAGTAAAAACATCTCTAATATGGTAAATAATTTGAACCAAAGGCAGAATTCCCTTTGGAGGGTTTTTAACATTGCATTAGTGAGGACATAGAAAGAATAGAAAAAAAAAATGTATTCACTGAAAAATGTAAGTAGCATGGGAATAAACTGCATCTTTTATATGGCCAATATTTTTGTAATGTTCTCATACATTTTATATCTCTTCACCCTGATCCTCACTTTTGTCCTCAGAGGCAACAGATATTGTATCACCCTAAATTCTCTAGAACTCCATTTCCGAAGTGAAGAAAACTGACCTCTAATTTGCCTAGGTTGCTTGCAAGGGTTGAAAATACACTGCTTTTTGCATACCCTATTAATTGTTGGAAAGAATCTCTTATATATCCACAAAATTAGAATGTAATAGGGTGAGACCAAATGGAATATAGGAGAATCAATTTTCATTTGTTCCATCTCCGCCCCATCTTTCCCATGATACCTGGGAAAGGGTTGCACAGTACTTATGGACTGGTGCTGGGGCACTCTGTCTTCCTTCTTCCCGCCAAACGCTCTTTTTTAGTTGTTGGCCCCTATCTCAGTGCCCGCCTGCTACTAAGTTGGCTAGCCTTGAATGAGCTCTCTGCCTGCAGGTCCTTTTGCTTCCTAACACACCTCTTCAGCAATGCCATTCATACACTCCAAAGCTTTGGTACTTTCTTATTTTCTCAATTATCAAATCCAAACTTCTGTCTCACCAAAAGTCCTACAGAGACAGACAAATTAACTTCTCTCCATTGTTCTCCAACAAGAGCAGCACCCACCATGAATGCTCCATTTTACCTCATGGCCTAGCTCTAGGTTTATTCGCAAAGAATATATTTACTGAATACTTACTAGGTGCAAGACACTCTGATAGTCCCATTATGGAAGTTCCAAAGGAACAGTTTATAGTTGTTTCTGTTTAATCAATCCTTTTTATTTAGAAAGATATGAAAATGACTTACATTTGCTCCACATTTCACAAAATATTTCCATTATATTTATTCAGCATAAATGACATTAATAGGCTAACATAAATATCAGTTCTAAATGTTATAAATAAAACAGAGCCCCTAACATTGTTTTATTAAAACTACCAAAAGCCCATTAAAATTATCAAGAAAAATGAATACCTTTTTGCTAGTTAAAAAAAANGTTTTATTAAAACTACCAAAAGCCCATTAAAATTAAAAAAAAAAAAAAAAAAATTTTTAAAAAAAAAAAAAAAAAAAAAAAAAAAAAAAAAAACAAAACAAAACAAAACAAAAAAAACCTTTATGAGAACATAACTTCCCCTCCCACTCCTGCACTAGTTTAAAGCATTTTGGCTGAAAGGGGAAAATGTAATGCCGTACTATCAGGGCCCCATCACTCTGCCTAATCAGGCTGAGAAGTTTTCTGTAGTCACCAAGCTTCAACCTTTACTGGGACCCTTGACTCCTCCTTCATTGCTTCTGGATCACCCGGGCTGGAATACAGAGTACAATATCCCGCACGTGGCTCACCACAGCCTCAACCTCTTGGGCTCAATGGATCCTTCTGCCTCAGCTTCTCACATAGCTGGGACTACAGAAATGTGTCACTGTGCCTGGCTAGTTTCTATTTTATTTTATTATTTTATTTTATTTTGTTATTTTATTTTTAGTAGAGACAAAGTCTTCCTAAGTCTCCCAGGTTTGCCTAGTCTCAAACTTCCGGGCTCAAGTGATCCTCCTGCCTCAGCCTCCCAAAGTGCTGGAATTATAGGTGTGGGCCATCACTACTGGTCTAGGTTTATTTTTAATGCTCTTTGTTAGTTGTTGGTCCCTACCTCAGTGCCAGCCTCCTAGTATGCTGACTGGCCTTGAATGAGCTCTCTGCCTCCAGGTCCTCTTGCTTTCTAACACACCTCTTCAACAATGCCATTCACACACTCCAAAACTTTGGTACTTTCTTATTTTCTCAATTATCAAATCCAAACTTCTTTGCTTGGCTTTCAAGGCCTTCCATAGTCTTAACTAACTGAGTACTTTTTTTGCCTTCTCCTAAACGGTCATGATTAGTCTTTTAGTTTAGTTTCTTGCTTGTCTCGAAGTCTTGCCAATTTTCCTTCATCTCTGAGTCTGCATCATACCATTCCTCCTCTTATCCCTAAGGACAGTGCCAAAATAAACAAGCGAATAAAGAAACACACAGACAAAGAGAGAAATAAATAAAACCCTACTGCATTTTCCTATCCTACTCATTTCTCATGTCTTCATACCTCCACCAGCCATATCAAATGCCCCAGTTTCAACGTTCCTCTAAACATTACTCAAAATGTCCTAATTTACCTGGCTTATGGTGACAAATTCATTGATCCTGTCTTGTAGGCAGCTTCTAAACTCCTGGAGGGCAGGGAACTTTCACTTTCCTATCTCTCACGACCTCAGGCCAAAATGCTAAATCCAGAGCTCAGTGGATTCAAGTGATTTCTACAACCAATCATGACAGCAGAGAAGAATCTTCCAGATACTAAAGTAGCATCCTTTTCTCCACTTCATTCTGATTCTGATTTCAATTAATTCATCAAGTATTTGCCACATTTGCTATTAGATTCAAGCATCTGGTGTTCTTGCTCAATTATATAGGAATTGAAATAGGCTAAAGAGGGAGACAAGTTCTTTACGTTATATGCCAGCTTTGTTACCAATTCTTTCTCCTTTTCTCTCCCAATACACACTGTAGAAATAAGTTACTCTGCACCGTTTTCCTTCTCCTAGTCCCTTCTTGTCACCGCTTTGTGAATGTGTAAGTCGTATGCATTTAATTCTTTGAAGTCCAAACACATTCTTGCTTGAAAGTAAAGCTCTGGAGGATGAAATAGAGTATACAATTATTGCAAAATGGTAATAAAATCACCTCCCCACACTTCCCTTGAGAACCATGGTCAAGGAAGATCTGGCTGAGAGGGCTGAAACAGACTGTCAACTTGACTTTTAATTTTATGAACTATGAGAGTTCGGACAAAAAGAAAATATCTTCAAAGGGTCAATATCATTTCAATAAATGAGAAGAAGACTGACTGTGAAAAGGCTACTTTGAAGCAGGCTCAGAGGAAAAAAATCTTATGAGAAAATATCAATAGTACTTTCTCAATTTCTCATTTTTTTTTCCCCTTAAAAGGGCTTTCCTTTCTTTTAAGCACAGGAATTGCAGTTAAAAATTATTTTATAACCCTTGAAATGAAAACATTTGCCTATTAAGCTCCAACAATCTGAATATTCTATCTGTAAAGCATATCATTTGGCCTCCTGCTGTTTCATTTAACTTCAGCTGAACCTTTTTTTAATTGTTTCCTAATCTACCCTAATTTGCTTAAACCCCTGATTTGCCATTTCTCAAACTGTTTGTTTACATCTCACTGGAAATGTGCAAGAGTAACAAAGTGTTTTAAGAACTAGAAATAATGATAGAGTTAGACTGTTGATTGACAGCAGAAAAGACATTTAAATTAACACACATGTTCTCAGAACTCCCTATATGGCAAGAGCCATATCTGGCTAGGAGATCCTAAGATGAAAACAATCTTATTCTGCCCTCAAGGAGCTTGAATTTGGAGAAGGAGACAAAACAACCACCCACCATTACAAGAAGTGATATGCAAGTAATAGGAGCTAAGTATTCTTGAGGTAAAAGAACAATTAACTTGATGGGAGAGAGAATTCGTGCAATATGTATCTTATTCTCTATTATGAAATTTTGAAAAACTGTTCTATCTAGGAGAAACAGTTTATAGACAATGATAAAATAAGGACAATGATCATCTTTTAAAACCTTCCATTCAACCTATGTAAATAGCAAAATATGATACAAATAAATAAAGTAATGATGAATTGGGAATCAGAAGCTTGGGCTGCACTATGAATTAGCTTTGTGACTTCGAGTCATGAAAACACAGGGAGCCTCTGCTTCCTCAGCTGTAAAATGAGGGGGTGGACCCAGGTGAGTTTTAAGGATCATTTTGGCTTTCCCATTATCTGAACATCGGCAATTATTTTTCTCAAATTAGATGTACTTGCAACAAGGTTAACGACAAGACCTCATAACTGGACAATAATTCACCTTTACATCGTACATGTTATTTGTGAGTGTTATGGTTGAAATGTTTATGTCTCCCCCTAAATTCATATGTTGAAATCCTAGCCCCCAAGATAATGATATTAAGAGGTGGGGCCTTTGGGGTTAGTGTCTTTATAAAGGAAACTGCAGTCCAGATGCAGTGGTTCAAGCCTATAATCTCAGTACTTTGGGCGACAGAGGCAGGAGAATTGTTGGAGCCCAGTAGTTCAAGACCAGTCTGGGCAACATTGTGGGACCCTATCTCTACAAAAAGTAAAAAGTAAAAAATTAGCTAGTCCTGGTGGCACATGCCTGTAGTCCCAGTTATCCCGGAAGCTGAGGCAGGAGGATCACTTGAGCCCAGGAGTTTGAGGCTACAGTGAGTCGTGATTATGCCACTGCACTCTAGCCTGGGCAATAAAGCAAGACCTGGTCTCAAAAATGAATAAATAAATTTAAAAAAATAAAATGCAGAGTGATAGCTAGTCCCTTCCACCATGTGAAGACACTGCAAGAAGGTGCCATTTATGAGAAAGTGGGCCCTCACCAGACATCTAATTGGCTGGCACCTCCATCTTGGACTTCCCAGCCTGCAAAACTGTAAGAAATAAACACCTGTTGTTTATAAGGTACCCATTGTATGGTGTTTTGTTACCGCAGCCCAAACAGACTAAGAAAGTGAGCCTGTATTTACAACCTTCCTTTCTCATATTCCCTTTCACATTATTAGCCTTCTGGTCCTTTATATTTGCATAAGCCTTAATAGTTTTCAAAGGATGTGCATATTCATTACCTTAAGTCTTCTGAGTAACTCCTCCACATTCTAACCATACTGCAAATAATTTCTCTTACTCTCTTGCTAGACCTACCTCTTAAAACCTTATTCATTCTTATTTCACATTACTCTGCTTTATGCTTAACTCTGTGTTTTTCTGCTTTCTTTGAAGGGGACTAGATACATCATTTCCTACCTCCTTTCTACCTTCTTTCTCCATTACTGGTTATTCTAAATCACTAAAGTGGATTTGTTTTTGACTGAGTGCTTAAAGCTGAAACCTCAAAGAATAGAAGCACAAAGGTGACTCTGGATACTACTACTGTCAATTTGATTTAGAGAACATCTTCCTAAGATGGTTTCTTCAAATATATGACGGCTTTAGAAGCTCTGAAGTTAGGAGTTTGTACCAGGGAAAAGGAGGTTTGTCCGTGCAGCCAGGACACTAGAGAGGCATAAGTCCCCCATGTGAATGCATGGTCAGATTACTGGAGTGGGGTTTCAGGGACGGCATTAAACACAGCAGTGCCTAAGAGAGTGGCTCCGTCTTTTGAAATGTAATTTAGGTATATATCAAACTATCTGTTTCTAATTTTCTTTCAGCATTCGTAAAGGATTTGTTGTTTAAAAATATTAGTAATCTAGTGGAAGTTATAGACCTTCTTTTTATAAAACTGTACATATAAATAATTTTGTAGACAATTAAAAGAAGCCATGGAATTCCTGGGTCCATGGATCTCAGGTTAATAAGCTGTGCACAAATAGCCTAGATAAACACTTTTGTGGATGTTACATAACTCTAAGAAAAGTAATCTTCATTCTTTTTTATCACGTTGATGTAAAACTTTTTCATTTACCAGAAAAAGAAGGATTAAGTCATCTATTTGGAATAGATGACTCAGTCAAAATGTTTTAGCTTCTTTTTTGTTCCTATTAATGATTAGTGAAAATGTTGACAGGGCAGGGTTGTATGCACTTGTAATCCCAGGCACTCAGGAGGCTGAGGTGACAGGATCACCTGTGCCCAGGAGTTCAAGGCTGCAGTGAGCCATGATTGTACCCCTGCACTCCAGCCTGGGTGGCAATGTGAGATCCTTCCTCTAAAAATTTTTTTTAAATAAGAAAATGACAATGTTATAGAAGAATAGCATGACGAAGGTTATTGTTAAACTACATGGAATGTCTACATGAAGATGAATTAGCTGATCATTAATATGAAAGCAAAAAAAACTCTTTAAAAGAAAAAAAAATCACATTTTTTTTTCTGTAAAGTCCAAAAAGAAGCTAACTTTTTTTAAACTGAAATAACCAAATGTTTTGGAATCATATGTTTACATACTGTCAAGAAATGTTATCCTAGAAGTCTAGAAGTGCTAATGGGCTTCTCCAAACACTTAACTCTTACACAGAATGCAGAATATTAAATATAGAATGAATAACAACAGAAAAATGTCTAGAGCATGTAGATTACCAGGAGAACATCCATTGTTTCTGTATTACGGCTAGTTTCCGATATAATCTTGACAATTTCAGTTCTAGACAAATAATATTTTCAAAAATGTATACAAGTTCCAGTATGCAAAGCAATTTCAAAAAATGTAATATGTATTCTTCATAAAGTAGGAAAAATTTTGATTTGAAAACCAAACTTAAAGGAAGAAGAGATTTTAATCTTTCAGCTTAGTTTTTAAACAAAGTGGATTTCCAGACATCCTTTTTAATTCTCCAAAAATCTCAAGCACAAATTTTATCACCTAAATACCTAAGAGAAATATGAAAACAATGAAAGATGATGATATTTTTGGCTCACTAACTTTTGTAAAGTTCTTTTCTTCTTATAATAAACTTGTGAATATCCTCAAAAAAAAGTTCTTGTGAGACTGTACTGAGGAGAAAGGCTCCTTTAGAAAAGTTTAGTAAAATCATGATAATACATAATTCTTGCCCCACAGCTGCCACCGATATCTTAAACATTCATAATAATAGTTACCATTAGCAAATATGTTAATAAAACTTAATTGGCTCTTGAGAAAATTAATCTAGTTGAATGCCATCAAGTAAATTTTTTAAAAAATCTACTACACAACAAATTGTAACTACAATTATAAATTACATGTTAGACAGAAAAACTTATTCACTGTGTGCCATATATCCACTTTTTCTTATAATCTTTATGGAACCTAAAAATATAACTCTTTTCTTTCTTTAACTCATTGAAGTTAAAAGATGGAGATAAATGCTTAAAATATTACAGATTTTTGAGTGTACATGTGAAATAAATATTTATGACTATTATTAACACAGATAAAAAGTAAAAATGTCAATATTCATTTTCTGAAAAGCATATTTTCTGTTTCTTAGATTTGGCTAAAAAATACCTAATGCTACTGACTATATGAGAGATTAAAAACCTAAGTTTATCAAATATTCTTGTACTGAAATCCAGCTAAAAGAAATCATGCCTGTTCTTTATTAGACAATATGTACAGAACTCAGAGTTCCACTGCTAAGGTTCAGAGTGCACAACTCAACTAATTACAAGTCTAAAAGTTTCATGTGTTTCACCCCAGGTATCACAAGCTGAAATTACAGGCCTCTGTGTCATTCCCTGAAACATCTGCAACAGAATTTAAAGTTCTTGATAAATGAGATAAGCAAAAGCATTTACTTAATTAGATTTTTAAAGCATATTTATTAACTCATGCAGTAAATCAATGAAAAGTTTTATACTGAAAAGCAACATACAAACATACATGTAACTGATCTTCCATTTAGAAGTGGATGCCCTAGATATTTTATACTTAATGCAATTGTAAACATGATTAACTTAATATTGGCTCAATTAAATACAAGCTCAAGCTAAAAATAATTAACTCAGAACATTAAACTATTTTAAAGTAATTGAGATAGGTGTGTTCTTAATCTTGATGGAGCTTTCTGTTTCTTATAATCTACAAGGGATCCAAAATACAATCTATATCTTGGTATACATATGTATAACCTGATGCATAGAAGAATATGATTGTATGTTTATCTGGAGTAATCTGTTTTAGTTTCTTTCCTGCCAAACCACTTCTGGTGTTTCAAGTAGGGCAATGACAGCCTATACCTTCTTGTTATTATTTATGTATGGAAGGCCAAACCAAATGTCTGGGTGGCTCTCCAAAGACATAAAATCAGTAGGTTGTTTTTTTTTTTCTCCATCCACAGAACCCAATTACATTTAAATAAGCTAACTCCTAGTAAAAGATTGGCTCTAACAGAGAATACCAAACAACCACAGACACTGAAATTAAATCACAGTCATAAGTATAGAAGCCACCAACATATGGTTAAAAATAGTCTGTAGTACATCCTTGTACACATATGGACAGTCAAATAATGCACATTAGTTAGGAAAAGAAACTGCTCCTTTTCTTTCTATGAGGTGCATCCTTTGTGAAGATTTCCTAATTTTAAAAGTTTTCTGTCTCAGGCTAAACATGTAAAAATATCAGCAGCTGGTCTAAGGATTCCTCTCCTCACAGAGGCAGAAAAACTGTCATGTGGGGCTCTGCCTTTAAATGGATAGGTCCTTTTGGCTAATCCTGGAGTGGCAGAGACTGACAAATGTGGGAAAGTCCTCAGCTGTGAGATGAAGGCTTAGCTTGTGGGCTCTTGGTCAATTGAAAGGTTGCATTAAATGTAAATTATAGGACTGCTCTTTAGATGTATACTCCTTCCCACCAGGTGAAAGTCAAGCAGAGCAAGCAGAGCGTCGCACTCATTCAGAGATGGCCTGGTGGTGGCTTCTTAGCAAGGAGGGGAAGAGAGGCAGCCATGAGCAATTATAATCGCCATCTCTGAAGGACAAAAAGGAAGGAAGGAAACATTTTTATAGAGACCCATATTAAATTTCCTTTTTAAAGTGCCTCTATGTATTTCTCGTTTCAATTTATATGAAAAAAGTATTAGTTTTAAAACTACAACAGAACTGGCAGTAAATATACCTGCAACAATTGTTCTTTTATTAAATATTTATTGAAATAAATTCCTGTGCTTTCTCATTTTTCTTCTTCTGGTTCCAATATTTATTTACAGCTGATTATTAACATCTGCCAGTATAAGGGTTTCATCCATACAGAAGCCGAAGGGTAAAAAAGTCACACACACCCTTCTAACGTGACCTGTAGTTAGACAGAAAACAGTTTTCCCAGTCACTGCTTGGCTTCCTGTCTGTGACCTCTGAAAAGCATTGGAGGCCAGGGTTAATGGCCTTTCCAATCTCTGTGATAAGAATTCATTTTGTTCTATTACCAGCAGTTATCTGAGGAGCCTGCTGCATCACTTCAGCAGGGTTCAATCAATGAGAGGACCTAATGAAGTAACCAGCTGTAGCTCTATTTCCCTGGCCAGCTCTATCAGACAAATAAGATCTATCAGTCACATCTTAAGGCTGATCCTAGACACAGCATCTTCACATACTGAACTTGTATGCATATGAACTAATGATACCCCGCCATTTCTTTGAAAGCTTCCCTTTTGATATAGCTTTCCTAACGCTGAAAATGAAATGGAATACGTTCTGAGATGTTATTTTAAGAGGACAATAATGTAAGATTAAAGAAGAATGAATTTGCAGAACAGTTAAAAGAGTTTATAAGAATAACGAATGTTAAAATTATGTGGCATCCAAGCTTAGGCTCTTAACTTGGCAATTCTCAAATATTTACACTTTAGGTTGATATCTTCAAAAAATGGGGAAGGATGAAAAGTTGCTATATTCAATTTTATCATTTTTATTGATATAAGTTTAAGGATAGGACTTGCATTTTTGACTGGGTCTTCACAATAAAAATACACCTATGCTGTATTTTTACTTTTTGGTCAAATAGCAATCAACCTAAGACCATAAGTTAACTCTGGGTTATTTTATATTATCAAATATCACTAATCACACAAATAGAGTTATTGCAAAATTCTATTATTTATACATTTTAATTTTAAATTACTACTTTGATTTCCCTTTCCATTCCAAAAGAGCTTTTATTAATGCTATTTTTACAAGTGGAAATTTCAGAAGGGAAATCAAAGCCTAGCACCTTCAATTAGTGGCCTCATAAATGTATCAGACAGTCATTAGAAGTCCTATTCAAAATTAACCATTTTGGGGGAAGAGGTACTGATTATGGTTCTACAGTTTTTAGACTATTTCTCAGGGAATTTTGAATGGTTCATAGGAAGCCATGAATAAAATATTTGCATTTGCTGATATGATGAAAGCTACAAGTATTTTCGTTTACTTTATTAGGTTAACCACAATGAATTTCATGCAAAGCAATTTGTATTCTTTTAACTTGGCTGCTCTCTTTGTCAAACTGGAAGGAAAGAAAACATGGCTATGTGCTGTTATGCTGAAGAGATGATATCTAAGGGAAGCTATATAAATGAAAAGTATTTGCTAGCCTTGTGCTTGATAACCACGTTCACCCATGCAAAAATGCCCTATTTCATTAGAAGACAATGGTTATTGAAGCAGTATTGCCAATGTATTATGACATAAAAGAACCAAAGACTATATCCCAAATGTCTTTAAATTTTTGTGGGTATATAACACTGCTTTCTTTTTCAAATTGCAGTCACAGAGATGTTTGAGTGATATGAGTATGATATCCAGATGGTCTTTTCATTTCAAACCTTTGGGGATATAAATGAAAGATTAAGGTGCACTTGATAAGAAGCTGAATGTAACAGAACAAAACAATTCTAGTATTAAAGGGAAATAAGATGTGCGGGGCGTGTGTGTGTGTGTGTGTGTGTGTGTGTGTGTGTATGTATCAGAGAGAGAGAGAGAGACAGAGAGAGAGAAAGAGAGAAAGAAAGATTACTGGACCTCCAACCACAGAGGTAAGGGCGAAACGGACTGAAATATCTTTGCTGAATATGTAAACAGATAAGAATATGCCTAGCAGGCATTTTGGGAACATCTGTCAATTTTTTATAGAACACAATGATTGTGGGCTATTGATTGCATTTAAACAAAGTTGTTGCAAAAAAATCAGCTAACAATTCGTGTAGAAAGGGCCAATCAATATTTAAATGACTCACTTTATTGATTTAAAATTAACTTTCAATTAAGAGATCCATAGGACTCTTAACTGCGACACTTATCCATTCAAGAGAAAATAAAGGTACATTTATCGATACACTTAAACAGCAGTGGCTGGTTTCCTATCGATTCAGTCATTTGCGCTGGGATTCGTTAGCGTCATCAGCCTTTAACTCGCTTACTAGGTCTTCGCAGTGTACAATACTGCAAGATGTAGGAATGCGCAAAACAACACAAAGAAAGGATAGAAATTTAAACAGAATTAAAAGATATAGGAAAAGGTAAGTCAACCTTATACTTTTATTTTCCTTTTAGCATTACAGAAGGAAGAATGTTTAGGTAGATTATTTGGGTGACTATTAGAAAAATATGGGCTATTTTTCAAAGCAAGTGGTTTAGATATGGCACATTTTAAAACTGAAAACAAATGAAGTCTTTGAACAATTGACTAGTAAAAGCTTTATTGGCTTCTATCGACTAACAAGAGAACTAACTTGCATATACTGGTTATATTATAATCAATGGTAGCTAAAAATAACAGTTTATGGAATTTTTTAAAGACAATAATTATATTTCCTATTGGAAATACCGTATATATGTGTTTAAGGCCATATTTATTCAACAATATTGCAAGGGAACCACAAAAGGCTACGTTGTATTGTTTTGATAATCTGCCAGTTATTACATTTTATAATTTATTTTAATCAGGGTTTACATGAATAATAAAACACACACAGAAAATTAAACTATTATATAATATGGATGAATAAATAAAAACATGCATAGATAAGATTTGTCCATGTATTCAAAATCATTACTATCCACCTATTTGTTGTGTCTTTTTTTGCCACTAAAAAAGAACACTGGATGCAGAAGGAAGCATTGATTGTAAATCTTTAACTACAATTTCTAACATTATACCAGAAGAACAAAACTGAATGATCTCCATAGGGAATGACATCTTAACAGAGCTGAGTCTCCAACAGCCCTAATTGTAATGTGTGTGGCAGTGTTACTCTTTTTCAGGAATTCAGAACTATTGGTGTTGCTTTTCGGTTTAAGATGATAATGCCCCCAGCCTATTCTACATCTCTCACAGCCCAGTGGTCTTATCCTCATATTCTTCACTGTACAGAGCTGTCTGTATGATAAAGAAGCTATCCCAAACAGAAACCCCTACTCATTCACTGACACACAATTCCTGGTAGGAGACAGAGAACTGCCAATCTAATTCTGCTTGTTCAGAATCTATTTTTAATTATCTTTTCATTTACTGTTAATCTTCATTCATTCCTTATATCCACTATGGATACGAAAGATTTTTTCAGTAACTTAAAGGTCAGCCTTCTGTTTTTCTCTGTACACCAAGTCTTTGGTGGTTCTCCTATACCACTTGTGTTTTTAGATTTGCTCTGAACTTGTAAGAAACATTTGCAGTGAATGGAAGTAAAAGAAATCACAGATTCAAACGTTCAGATAAAAGAAACCCCTCCTACAAAATTAATCACATCATATTGGCGTAACAGAATCTGGAATATATTGTGATGATTACATTTACTAAAAAGTGCATATGCTATTATTTCCTACTAGAAATCAGATGATGATGCTAATTAAGTGATAGCAAGTGGCAAAGCATGCCAGTCACAGGCCTCTCTGATCTGCAGAGAGAGAGATGTGTGGTTCACAGTTTAAATACTCAGGAGTAGTAACAATTGGCTTAAGCCCTATTCAGTCCCAAGGTGCCTCAAATAGGGGATTCACTTTAATTTAACACTTGCTTATCACATCAAAGAGGTGAAAAAGGCATCTTTATGAATTGGCTTGCAAGGCACCCCCCCAAAAAAAATCAAAAAACGGTATGGATTTTACTCTAGTACATAAACTCTGTTTAAGAACTCTTGGGGACACTTGGAAATGACTATAGAAAAAAATATATATATTTAGATTCAAGCTATAAATCCATGTTACAAAAATAATTAAAAGTTTAGTTTTTTTAATCTGTTGAAAGTTGTAAACTTTCGATTATACTATTAAAATGAAAGTACAGAACTACCTAAAAATAACTGTTCAGTGGACCTAACTAATGTATTGGCTCTGTTCCATAAAATAAATCATCATAACCTTAGCCAGATTTACACCTCCTAAAAAAATTATTCGCTATGAGAAATTTTTTTCTGTGTCATTAATTCAATTTTATCTATAACCAAAAAGAATTTAACATACCATTCTCGAAGCAGGCTTTGGAGAATGTTGACTACTTTAGTAAGGACGATACTGTGTCTAGACCCATAGTTCACTGGTCACATCTCAAGAATTTCATATGGTCATCTCATCCTTTCCCTGTGTTTACTCGTTATCATCTTAATAACATAAGACATCAAATGGTTTGGAGCTAGGAATCTTGTCTTTTGGATGATCACACTACGTGTTATTTGAGTGGGATGTTGTAATTTAACAGTGATAGAAAAGGAGATCCGCTTGAAGATGATGAACCATGCTGAGTGAGTCATGAGAAAGTGCAGGCAACACATGCCTAAAAGGCAAACCCAGTGATTCCTATAAAGGATGGGAAATGAAGGTTATCTAATTTCTGAAATTCTCTTATCTAGCTTGATCTGCTTTTGTAGTGTTTGTTTCAGGATCATTATTGTATTTTTTTTTACAATAGATCAAAGACATGGTTGATAAGGCTTGATTCTAGATACATTTGTTACATTTCAGATATCTTACAATATATGAAATCTCACAGCATGGCTAGTTTATTTAAACCTTTTTTCCCCTAAAGGCGTACTTACACCATAATTTCAGAAAGGTTTCATATCACTTTACCCAAATCATGGCTAAGATGGACAAAAATAATTACAGGAATTAGTGCTACAGGGTGTAAAATTGTTCTTGTAGAATAGGTGCATTCATTTCATTCTGGAATTCCCTGCTGAGACATGATGTGTGCAAACTATCTAAGGACACCATAATCCTCTGATACTTATAAAAAAATAGTAAAGTTGCATGTAATCTTTGACTACAAAAAAATAAAAAAGCCTAAGTGTCATTCACACCAAGGACAAATGCCAAGTGTTCTCTGCTAAGCTCTCTGATGGTTCTTGTTCTCTAGAGAAAAAGCCAGAAATTGTGAAAATCATTATTTTCTACCTAAATGGAAGGAAATGTAATAGATTTAAACTTCATATCAAAAATTCAAAATAGCTATATATCTTTAGTGCATACTAAATTAGGTAGTCTTTTAGATCTGATTTCTTTTAGATGTATTTTCCCTTTCTCCTTTACAACAACTTTGTTTTTAATATTATAGCTAAAGCAAGTATCCCTTCCTAAAGTCAATCACTATCTTCTGGAAAATATGGAAACAAATTTGGTCATGCGCCATATGCCATTTGATTAACTGTGCAAAATGGAATAACAGTAAGCTACAGCACATAGAAGGTCACATGAGGGATTTTCAACTTCTTGTTCAACCACAGAAAATCAGGCAGCGTTAGGCATGAGGCCTACGTTTTTACCCTTGTATGCCACTGATTAGTTCAGCCTTAGTAGAACAGAAATCCTTAATCTTCTCTTTTTAATATTGAAGAGGTAAACCCCTTTCACCTGAATGTGGAGGCTGCCTTTTCATCAAAGCTCAGGAGATTCCAGCAACAAAATCAATGTATGCATGTTCAGAGCAGTTTTCAGGGTTTTGTAAGACAAATCTCTCAAACAGGGGCTAGTTTAATGCTATTGAGCTGTGCTTCGATCTGACTGAGTGAGTGAACAACACAGCAACAGTTCACCTTCCAGGGCTCAGGCTACAGGAGGAGGGACCATTCTCCACAAATGCGGCTGTGGAATTTCGCCATGACCTCTCACCTCACCTAATCCGACTTTAAACCTTCCAGTGGATTGGTTAAATAAATAAATATTTAAAGGTAACCCCAAATCAACAAACATAATTAATTAATTTCTCTCTTCTATGTTAAACTACACTTGGGGAAGTTTCCACCCTGATGGAGTGCTTTTCCAGGGGCAGGACAAATTCTGCAAACTCAGGTTCCCTTTTTAAAGGCAATGTTTGAAAAGCCAGTGAAAATGATCATATATATGTATTTTTCTCTTTTCTTCAGGATATAGGTTTGTCTACTGAGTCAAGAATAGCAATTTGTTTTAAATGGAAGTATTTCTTTTTTGGATATTTATGGTACTCACCAAAAAACGCTGTGATTCTGTAATAGCTTATGCCTTCCATCTTTCAAAATATTCAATGACTATTTCACTATTCAAATTCTTCTGTTACTAGAAATCGCAAAGTCACTAAATATACATTGTCTTATATAGTTTTTAAATTAAAAATTAAGAGTATGATTGATTTTTGAAAAACTAAATTTTGGATATTGTGTTGCACTCAACTCTGCAGTGGAAAAGCCTTGACTGTTTTCCTCACATTGCTTCCATTAGTGTCATAACTTCACAAATTACCTTATGTGAAATCAATCATGACTTAACACAGATACAGCCTTCCTTTCATAAAATACTATTTTATTATGGCAGGAATAAGGCATTTGAATATTTTCTAATGTTTTGGAAACATCAAAAGGAAACCATCTCAGATTCCTTGTTTCATTTTGAGGTGAGTATTTTGTCAGACATTAAAAAGACTGCTGGACTTAATGCAAAAGTTCTAAGTCTGAATTATAATCAAATGTTACTGCAGGAGTATTTCAAAATCTGGGGCAGATTACTTTTGTATAATTATAATGTGAATATAAAATATTTAGCATCATTTATTTCTTCATACAAATAACATACACTTACTATGTTTTCATTGGTGTATTGTCAAAATGGGTTTTAATTTAAAACTAAATGTAACATGATAAGGCAAAATATTCCTAATGATGTTGAATGTGTATTTGTGGGTTTCTTGTTTATTTGCCCTATTTATATTGACTTCAGGTTTAAAATTTGTGGCTTACATTAAATCAAATAGGTTTCTAAGACTAAAAAGAAAAAAATGAGTGTACAATAATTAGAGCACTTTATATTTTTTTAGAAGTAATTCAGCTGAGGATAGACACAAACACCAAACATTTTGATAACCGATAACATTAGCTACGCTGTTCTCCACTACTCTTAGGAGATCACCTCTAATTCATGATTCATACTGAACAATAAAAGACCTATTTCGAGTCTAATTAAGAATAATTAGTCTAAATAAATATTGTCAAAGAGAGTAGTTACTTAATTACATAAATGCAGTTTACAAGGATAAATATTAAAGTCCTGGCTATTTTACCTTTAAAAAATGTTAACACTAATTTTCAAACATGAAAAGAACTGCTACATATACCACCTTCCCCTCCTCTCTCCATCCTACCACACACACACACACACACACACACACACACACACACACACACAATTGATTTATATTCTTCCAAAAGAAAAGCCTGGATTTTTATTTCGGTACTAGACAGAGGAATTTCCCTTGCTCATAAATATTTTAGAGTAAATTTGCGTCTTTCCTGCTAAATGGATATTGCTTACTGTTGGTTGACAGCTCAAGTGTGCTGACAGGAATTAGTGAAAAATGGGCTATCATAGAAAATATCACACTATTTGGTCTCAGAGCCATTAAAGGATACAAAAGACTTTTTGGCCTTCCTCTTTGGACTAGGACTTCAAATCTAAATAACT
>NW_016107337.1:9076684-9091684 GCF_001604975.1 Cebus imitator
GGAAACATCTGCTACACAAACACACACACACACACACACACACACACACACACCCCAAAACTCCACAAATTATACCAGGTCAAACGTTTAGTAAAACCGACAGGCTTATAATAAAATACCTCTTATAGTTACATCACTTTTACACTGACCACAGTATTGAGCTTGAATTCCCAGCAGCATCATTACTAGACATTTTCTGCCACCTTTCTAAATCTGAAAAGCTTCCTACATTTAGTGAAGATTAGGTAATGCTACATCCAATCAATAGCAGCTATCAATTCTATACCTTGTTCAGCAGAACAAGTTGATTAAAGCAAGTAAAAGGGCTGACTAAATATTGTTTAAAAGTAGATGTTTCTTAAAACTAATCTGTAGTTTTGAGAAAATATACTACTCAAACCCAATAACAAACACAGATTATGATGTACACAGTGAGAGTTGCTCATTGGCTATTTTTATCCTATAATATTATTGAAAAACCGGTAAAGAAGCTTCAGTGTAGAACAGGAACTTTGGATTCATTCTACATTTCCAGACTCTGGGTTGTTTATGATACAATCTTATGGTTATATAAATGAAATCTCTTTCTGGGTTTATCAGCGTTTTTCTAAAAATACTTCTTTGTCATCAAAGTCAATAATATTCATAGGAAATCATAACACTGTTTCTGGAAAAAGTCATTTCCAAATTCATGTGTTAGGCCCAACAGAGTGAGTTTTTCTTTTCTAAACCTGAGCAAAGTATGCAAAACCACCTATATTGCTCCTAGAACAAGCCACATTCACAAGACACAGATGGATTGAATATAAGACAAAATAGCTGGCCTGGCTGATCTCATGGTGCCTGCCTCCACAGTAGAGATGCTGTGGTCATGAGTGGTTTCTGGTTGCCACCTCATCAAACAGTTCTCGATATGGCTACTTTACATTAAAGGAGACTCACTCTTTTCTTCCTGTGTTGTAACAAGCACATATTACCCATACTTGGGACATTTTAGCCTTTGTTAGAAATCATTCAATGAACCTGTGCAGGGAGTCGTATGAAAAAAAATGGGCAAGTTGTGAATTCAGAAAATTAAAAAAAAAAAACCAAACCTCTACATTTATAATGCTTCACAGTGTGGTGAAACTGCCTTTTCCTTAGTTAAGGAAAGATTATCAGGAGAAGTGGCAATAACTCTGTTTTAAAAAAAAAGTTACAAATAAGAAATTGGACACTTCAAGTTTTCAGACCTACCCAGGGTTCTTGTTTTCAAACTCTCCAGGGTGGTGTGGTTAGACGATTACAGTTGGTTCCAGTTCTTCCAGGCAGCACTCAACCACTGAAGTATTATGGTCTATTTGTTTAACCATGCTGTTGCTCATCTTCACCACCCCAAGCCCAGCTGCAAGTGTGGCGGTCATGGGAATTAAAAATATGAGACAAATCTTGGCATACATTTAAAAGCCCCAAAGATAAGGCTTGATTCTTAACAGATGATTTATATCTATAATAAAGAATCAAAATATAGATTTTATTATTATACTAATGAGTTTTCTAGAAAATTTACTTCCTTGAAGTTATAGTGAAAAAAACTGCAATTCATATTAGGTGTTACTATCTATCTACCTACCTACTTATCTCTATATGCTGTATACAAATCAGCTATATCTTCTTTATTCTAAAATAAATATACTATGTGTATATTTATAAACATACAATTTCTATTAACATATTATGTGTCCAATAGTCAGCTATCTTATCCAAGCTGTGTAAAGCCATGTAATGTTTATAAATTTCTACACTTCAAAATCATTTTCATTATTTCCCAGTATAAACTGTCCATTCAAGTCAGATGATGTGTCGCCTACCCTACCTTAAAATTTAGACTTGCAGACTTTGGCAATTCCCACAACCATTCCCACATATCCTTTCCATAAATTAATATTTCTCTCCTGCTTTAAACTACCATGGAAAACTTTCTAAGACTTTTGGCCCTCCACAATCTAATCCTCTGAATCCCTCATTTTCTAAAGTTTTCAATATTTGTGATGAAACTTGGTTTACTAGGTTTTACAATGGTACTTAGAATAGCCCTTACTGTATATTCCATGAAAATTGAACAATAAGCCTTCAACTAAAACTCATGAGAAGATTCAATAAGCTGGGGCAACTTGGAAGACAGTGACTAGTACTTCATGCAAAGATCAGGATCATTTTTGTCATGAAGATCAAGAAGGCTTAAAATTTACATGGCTTCAGCCTGGATAACACAGTGAGACCCCATCTCTACAAAAAATAAAAATAATTAGCCAGGCATGATGTGTGCCTATCGTTCAAGCTACTCAGGAGGTTTAGGCAGGAGCCCAGAATGTTGAGGCTGCAGCGAGCCAGTCATGTTTATGCCACTGCACTCTGGCTTAGGCTACAGAGTGAGACCCTGTCTCAAAACAACCAACCAAAGAACAAAAGAATTAATATGGCTCTTATTTTCTGTGGTTACTATTTTACATTTTCCTATATTGTCAAATGTCAAAAGAAAGGAAGTCCTTACTTCCTAAACTCAGACTTTCATTGATTTTTATTTAATCATTTGTTCTTCTGTTATCAGATGTAATTACAGTGAAGAAGGAATGAAACAGCGGGGGTTGCATCTTGTCTTCCATTTTCCCTGGGACTTGAAAAGGCTGCTTATATGAATTCTCCTGGAGGAAGCCAGTACTTTGTACTTGAGTCTCTCCTTGCAGGCTGACAGCTGGCCCAGAGACAACTTGATTGTGAAAATGTCTATTGAGATGGGCTTCAACTGGGAAGAGGCTTCATTTGTATACACACACACACACACACACACACACACACACACACACACACACACAGAATGACAGGCAGGCCGCCTTCTCCATCTCTAACCATTTTAACTAGAATTAAAGATGTTTGATAGGATACTTTGCTAGTTATATAGTCACATAAGATATATTTAAAAGACTACCTTTAAATGAAACTACAAATCTACACTTAATTTTTTTTTTAGTAGATAGTTTTGTACTTACGTTAAACTAAAAATTTGGTTATAAAAAAACAAATGGAGAATGTTGAAGCTAAAGAGAGGGATCAATTACAATCTCCTGTATAGAATGCATTTCCAGTTTGGTTTTATCATCTGGAGTGTATAGAGAAGTGGCAGCTCACTGTTCTGATTCTAGCAGTGTTCATATTCTCTAACAGCCAAAATGTGTAACTTAACAACAGGGGGATGTGTTGCCACAGAGCAGACAAAATCTGTGGTCATACATGAAAGAGAACTTTCCAAAGCACATTTTCCTGGATTCTGTATGTGTGAACCTCTTCTCATACATGAAATGTATGAGAACCTCTTCTGAGAACAAAATCTGACAGAAAACCTGCTTCAAGAGCGAAAGCAAAAACCTCTTTGCCTGTTTTCAGCTGAAAATTTGAAAATACCTGCATTCATCTTAATATTACTGCACAACATTTTATCCTTCCAGCTATAGCGGTGCAAAAGCATTTCCACCTCAAAAAGTTATTAAAATTAATAAAAGAAGTTACCTAAATTTGGGTCTTTTCATGTCAACTTCATTGCCATCTACATATTTATAGCTGAGCCATAAACCTTTGAAATGTTCTGCTTTTAATAGAAGTAACAGACACATCATCAAAAAAAAAAAAAAAGTTCTGTTAAGATAAAACACTTAAAATGCTTGTTGGGTTTATGACTCAGAAAGGACGGGGCCAGTGGGCATCAAGGTCAGGTTTTCTTACAGAGGAAGATCAATTTTAAGTGGAGTGCATTAATTACTTCAACACTGATTTTTAAAGAGCTTTCCTACTCAAGCTAGTCTTATGTACTCACAAGAATCACCTGTATTTGTCTCCTTAATTATTGTTTTAATTTGAGTGTGCAGTTGATTCTTCAATCATGATAATCTTTCCATCAAGATTAGTGTTTAAAAAAAAGAAAGGAAAAAGAAAAAGAATGAAAAAGAAAAAGCAACAGAATGAAACTACAGGGCAACCTCTTTTTAATGGTATTTTTACATGATTTCTCATTTAAATTAGTAAATGATGGCAGTTTTACGAATTAAACCGTTTTATAGCTTCTGATGTTAGAAACGATGAGTAAAGTGAAATCATTTTTAGTAGCCAATATACACCCCTACATTCATGTGCTGGAATTATAGAAGGGCAAAAGCAAATCCATGTGTTTCTAAAATTAGTCTACTTTGTAGAGATATGAATTTGCATGGAAGATTTCACTCTGTTTCCCATTTGAAATCAAGTAAGGATTTTTAATGTTAAAATAGCTTATTTCACTTTTAAAAATTGTTCTTGCAGTTGAAAATCTGTTTAAATATTATTTTATAAATCAAAAAATACACAGACACACATGGAATGATTTAAAATAATTTTAAGTACATATATTTGAGAAAATCTTCATGTATGCCACCTCTAATGTTGTTCCTGTTTTTTGTTTTTTTTTTTTCTTAAAGACAATCATGGCTTCACCTTTAATCAAAAAGAGAGGAAACACTAAAATGTTCCTTGGAAAGTAACCATAATTCCTTCTCATTCTGTGCCTCATTCTATGCTTCACATGAAGTAGAAGCAGCAGAATAATGCCCATTGTTACTGTATGGTTACAGTGTCCTGTGAGTCTGGACAAGTTATTAGGTCAGACACTAACTTCCTTAGTAGAAAAATGATGTGTTCTCCTTTGTGCTCTCTTCAGTAATGGCTGGAGTCAGTGCTAATTAAGACCCCGCGGCAATGTGGTTCCAGAGAGGTCAGGGACTTCTTTCTGACACCTAAACAGTGCTCAACTCAAAGGAACTGCCCCTAATCTGAAATGATGTGATGTAGAGCTGGCCTTTCAGATTCACCGTATATTTAAAGGAAAATGACAGTTAATGGCAGGGGTGTCAAAAAAAGAGCAGATGGAGAAGCTGGAAAAAATGTCACTCTGTGGCTATGTTTACCTGCAATTAATTTATCTGCTTAACAACCAGTACAGTAGACAATAGACCCCTGGGCACCTTGTTACAACTTTGGTGTTCCTAAAATGCTGTGAAGAAGAAATCTGCATCAGGCACTCCCTGGAAGAATTAACTTCTGAAGAAACCAAAGAACTGTTTGCTTAAGGATCTCTCTAATAATGGACCTTTCTTTCTCCAAGAAACATATGATCTTGTCCAGTGGTCTTCTATAATGATTAAAGCATAATCTTTAGTAGTGATTGTAATAATAACACAAATAATAAATTCACAAAAGAGAACACTGTTAAATTTCTTATTGGGAATAAACCATTGTGGTATTTAATCCTGGAGTCATTTTCTTTTGCCCCTTGAGGCACAGAACTTGTGAAACTGAAGCAATATTCAAAAGAGAAACCAAGATTTTTTGTAGTTTTTTTTTTAAATAGACCCCGCATAGCTTGTTAATTACTGCAAAACTGTGAAGTCTGTTGTCACAAATCTGTTCCATTATTTTTTTATCCTCCTCCCCTCAACTAAACACCAATGACACACCTGCACGTCATGAACTGGAACTGACATTGTATTTATCTCAGAATTTTTTGTTGCTGTTACATTAGAGAATCACTTTTCACAATAGAATGGCTGATGTTTGCCCAGAGCTCTGGCATATGGCATTAGGTTTTGGAAGTATTTGTAACTGATTGTAAGAATTTCTTCCAGACTAAATGAATACAAAAGGTCACAACCTTTGTAACCAAGTCCCAAAATTCCTTGAAAACATAGGATTCAAATTTTAAAAATTATATCTATGGATTTAAATGTTTCATGGTTGTATAATTAAGAGGTACACATTAAAATCATGGTGTATATTCATGCATAATATCTGTATATTAAGTGGGGTGAGGTTTTGTGTAAAACATAGTTTTTATAACTTTAATACACACTAAATCATACATATTTTCAACATCCATGTGAAAGATTAATAATCACAGAGTTTTAAAAGTCACAGATAATTTATGCTACAAACTTCATTTTACAGATGAGGAAAGTCTCTGAGATGTTGGGTGATTATCCTCACTTAATAATATGACTGAGATTAAAATCCCATTTTCTCTGTACTCATATAGTGGAGTGATTTTTCTTCCTTACTCTGCAACCTTTTCTTTCTAAAACAAGTTCAGTACTTTGTAGGAATGAAATTTCTCAATATTAAATACAATAAAAATAGCTCCAGGCATAAAAATATGTTCTCAAATTTGGTATGCCAATATGATATTATCATCACTTATAAAACAGTATAAAAAATGGGAACTTATCTAAACAGTTTTCTCTGTTAAAATCCAAATCTTCGACCTTAAAACATAAGAGTTCTCGAGTTTTTCCCCAAACTAAACTTCAGTGCATCAGATCAATAGTTTCCTTTGAAACAGCTAACATTCCAGGACACCATATATGCAGTGAAGGTGTGTAATAGACACCCAAAGTGGCCAGAATCAGCAGTGCTGTGTGATCCGTATAAAAAGTGAAGAGAGAATTTATGAAGTAGGATTCTCACAACTCTTGAAATTCAGAGAAATATCTGGATGATTGAAAACTGCCTGAATGAATGACAAGGAAAAAAAGTTTTTTGGTAGAGAATCTTTTGTGATATGTTTAATCAGTTTTTCAGTCTGTTTCTGACTTGTCTTTTTTTTGTAGTAATTTGAAGTCAAATATTAAGCAAAGTAACTTATCAGATGCTTTTTGCTTTAATTTTAGTGAGAAACAATCTACCAAAAAGAAAAGTGCAAGGCATAGGCCTCTAGGCCCCTTTAAAAATTCTTCTCTGGTTGAGTGGCTGTTACTCAACCAAGGCAGACCTCAGTCATCCATCCTCCTGTGCTCATGCAAGGCAGGATGGAAACTCAAACTTTGCCCCTGGGAACCTAAAAGGTAGCAAGCTTCTGTAACTGAATTATTCCAACTTGGGAATGACGCTGCTGGATTTAAAATGGGGCTGTCCTTTACATTACATAAACACACAAATACCAAACAGCCAAGAAAAAGATAACTAATCATACTAGTTCAATAAGCCAGCTAAACTTGGAGCCAGAGGTTTATTCCTTTCACAGAAGACCAAACTTGATTCATTAGTAGATAATTAAATATTGTCAGTGCTTTAGTTTTAAAGCTTTTAATCAAAGTTTTATCTGAAGCCAATAATTCCTTATGTAGAGAATTTTTGGAAAAATTTAATGTTTCCAATGAAGAGCTTAATTTTTTATTTTTACTTTTTATATTTGAGTATTTTGGTCTGTTATCCCTTCAATAATATCATTTGTAGTAATAATTCATTATTGTGATGCTTTATAACAAGCATACAGGAGTCATGCTGAATAAAAACCACAGCTCCATCATTTCTTAATTTTGTGACTTAAGGTCATTTAATGTCTGTGCCTCAGTTTCCTAGGACGAAAATCAGAGATAGTAATAATTTTTCCCTCAATTTGGCTGTGATAAAGTTTAATGAATCAATACATTTAAAATATATCACAGTGTCTGACACAAAGCAAGAAATCAATTAATTATTATTATTACTAGAAAATGTCTTGGACCATGTTTACAGGAAAATGTACTTTCTCAACCACTTAATTATACATAAACAATTTCTAAAACCACATTCAGATGTATAGAACAAATTTTCCGGGCTTTTTGATATGCAAATATAGATAAGAATCAAGGACAACTCAAATTTGACATAAATAATCAGTCATGAAAAAAATCTTTTAGAAGTTACTGGCATGTCACATGAAATCAAATCTGAAACAAAATCAAGCAAATATTGTATATTTTAAGTGAAATCCAAATAGTTATTTACATAGCAAACTGTAAAATCTCAGAAGATTCTGTTGTGAATTAATATTTGAAAAATTGTTTTTCTAAATGCATTATGCACATTTATTTACATATTTATATGACAGACTACAAAGACGCTAATGGAGCAGCCTATTATTTCTAAAATAACAACACTTTTCAATTCCATTAATAGCATAGAAATTAAACTTTTAAAACCTTACACAAACAAATCAAGATAATTCAGATCTCAAATCCACAAATTGAAATGGAGATTTGGTAATTATCTGACTAATTTGATTAATGGGGATGAATAAACTAGATAATTCTGACCCATAGATATGTGTTGATCCTGAAATGCTTACTTTGACTGTATACATCAATTTAAACTGGTTAAATGCTGAATGTACTGTATTCACTGCATAAAGTGAAAGTGAGATTCTGCAGTCATTTAGTTATCTTTATTAATGCAGAAAGCAAAAAACAATTGCCTACCGTGATATGCACATATTTATTTCCTGGCAAAATATTGTTTTTGCACAACATAGATATAGCCTAAGTCTCACTCATTATCTTTGGTAATTTTGCTCTATGATTCCCCATTAGAGCACTTCATACAAATGTTTCTTACAAATTGCTCTATTGTGTCATAATCAAAAGACAGAATTTAGCCAAAATGTTTGTTTACCATTTTGTAGACAGTCAAAACAGTCTGTTGGTGCACTGTTAGATATTAATTCCTACTCATCCAGGAGTGGCTTTTGGCCAAAATGCTTGATTGCTCTTTTGAGGACTTTTACAATCATATGTTAGTTTAGTCTTACATGAGCCAACAGCCATGCAATAATGGAAGTCACGTAATATCGAGCCAGCTGAGTTCTTTGTCTACCACATAATGACAAATAAATACTTTAGTTGTAAACTTTCCAGAATACAAAATAACACACTTGTGTGAAATAAATGTTTTCATGAACTATTTTATTAATCTAATTTAATCATCAAGGCAATGTTGACAGTATGCTAAAATAATCTGATCAGTTCCATAAAAAAAAATAAGCAGCACAGTAACCATAATCAAGTTAAACAATTTACTTAGTATGGCCCAGACCCCAGACCTGCACTTTGAATATTTCTTTTTTTCCTTTGTATACAAAGAACTAAAAACCTGGCTCTTTATAACAAAATGCAATTTTTTTATTTGATATTGTATAGATCTCATAATAAGTGGCTGTGAACAGCATTGATTTGGGAGAAACTCAGTTTTCATCTAGTCAGCTTTCATATGTCTCCAAACACCCCAAAATGGCATTTCAAAGTCCAAAGTCTATTTGACCAGAATTAACTCAGCAACTAATCATGTTATTCCACCAGAATCTTTACTGTATGTTGAACAGCATGGAAGATGTATTAGAAGCAGGAGACATATTCAAAACAAATTGGAATCTGGACTGAGAGCCAAGAGGCAAAATTAGAACAAAAAAATTAATAATCAGGAATAAAATTCAGTATGTAATTGAGTGCTAAGTTGTACAATACAGTAAATACTAGAAATCACTGATGAGGGGTGTATAGCAGTAAAGGCTGAAGTTCTGAGGCTTTCCTCAGAATAAGCACTAGCCTATAAAAGATTACTAAGCATTGTTGAGGAAAGAAGCAATGGTGCTTCTGGAAATATGGACAACACATGAAGAATATGAGAAGACTATGAGCATGCAATTCCTGTTGGACAGGAAGTAAGGAAGAAGTAAGTTTTCCTTACTAGGGACAACCATGTTACTATCTAACCTGATATCTTCCTTTCATAAAAGATTCCAAATTCTTCAGGCCTTCCTGACCTCTGCCAGTTACTACTTGTGTAACTATCAGGCAAATCCTTTATCCCGAAAGTATTCTCAATTTCCTTATTTATAAAATAAAGAACCTGATGGTACCACTTGTTTACTATTATTATGAGGAATAACTGGGCTTGTTGGATGTGTAAAGTACTTAAATAATAGTGAGCACACAGAGATTGGTTAGCAAAGGTCTGCTATCATCAACATCAACATCATCATTATTATTAATCATTAACTATCTTTTCCTAAGCCTGGCTCATGCTTTCAGCCATATTTTCTAATCTTGCTTTCTAACAAGTACCATGCGTCTCTGCCAAACTGCACTACTGACCTCTCCAGTACACCTTGTGGTTTTCAAACTCAAGCCTTTGCTTCCCAGCTTTTACTTCATCTGGAATATCACACTACCTAATCACTTCCCTCTCCTCTTGTTGAAAACCTGCCTGTATTTCAAGACTCCCTTTTCCTATAGACAACTACTTTGTTTCAGATTTATGTATTAGCTGCCTTATCTGGGTTATCATGACCTGTTTTTACCTGTCTTTTAACACTTGATCACATACATGCTATTTTCCCCTTAAACTATAAACTGAAATGAAAAGACATGTTTTTGTTGGGGACTCAATTCAACGAAAATTTAATGATTTCTTATTGGCATATGACAGCATGCCAATAAGAAATCATTAAATTTTCGTTGAATTGAAAACAATATAAATAGTTAAAATGTGGAATATAAAATATGTATTTATACACAGTGATTACCCTATTTACAGGAAAAGGGATTGTATAGCCTTGAGTTAACAAATTTGACTATCAACCTATGGCAAAATAAATATGTTGGTCATTTGATTTTCCTAGAAAATGACAGCAATCATACTATGGCTAGTTACTGCCAGTAAATCTCATGCTTTGAGCTTTTCTTCATCATGGCGAACAAATAGCTCTGAACCTCCCAACCTCAAAAGTGCTGTGAACAGTGGCACATACTTGCCAAGGAACTTCTGGTTTTCAAATTTCAATCAGTGATCCCTGCCCAAAGTTCTACCTATGGGAACACAGGTTCAGGGTTTTTTTTTTTTCTTTTTTGCTTTTTATAACAAAGATATAATCATTATATGTTACATAAAAACTTAGGGAGTATAGAATATTATTTTATACAGTTCTTATTTTTAGGGTTTGGTTATCAAGAGATATTAAAGCAAACCTTGGTACACACTAAAGATTCTAAAAGACATAACTATTAAAATATCAAGACTTCTAAAATTTGACACATTTGATGTGGTCTACTGTTTACTACATCACATCAACTTGTGTCTTATCAAAGCTAATTTCCATTGAACTGTGTGTTATAAACTCACATAATCTCCCTATGTAAAATGCTCAGAAAAGTAAAATTCATGATCATCAATGTCTAACTTCATATCAGGTACTCTACATGAAACTATTCTATATGTTGCTAGTAGTTTCTTCAGATGAGAGCTGATAGTGAAGGAAAAGAAAGAAGAGAATGACAAAAAAATTTTGTCATTGATTTTGAATAGCAGGGGAATATCATGGAAATGCTTTTTTTTTTTTTTTTTTTTAATTTCTGTCTCAAAATGCCTGCTCGTTCTTTACAGAGTGTTAATTTCTAGAACAGTTAAAACAATGGATTCTGAAGTTAGACTGCTTTTCAAACGTCAGGCCTATTACTGAGATAATGGAGCTGTGTAAATTTATAAATAGACTTGACCTCTCTAAAGCTTGGTTTCCTCATCTGTAAAATAGGAATAAAATAGTACCCACATTACAGGGTTGTTTCAGGAATTGGGAGTTGAGGGAATCAAGAATTGAGAGTTGAGGAAATCAAGGGGAAACACGTATTTCCTTTTGTTATTATATCCAGTGAACCAGTTCGGATTCAGTCAAAATCTGGACTGTTTTACTGGTAACGGAGCAACAGTTTAATGGCAAAAGACAAATACAAAGAAACTAGAGAATATTCAAGCCAAAAGACCATTTGCCTCTGAACTATCTATGTAATTGAGAAAAATATGTCACCGTAGTCTAATTTCTTTGAAAAATCGCCTCAATTCTCCACCTCACTTGGCATCTATAGACAAGATTTTAATGTCCACTATCCACTGAAAGTCTTTGTATTTCAAATAAAAATAATAGCTGCCATCAAGTATGTTAATGTCTATAATCATTGTAATTTTTGTAAATTATAACTGTCAGTGGTCAAAAACCTACCCAATGAAAACATAAGGTAACAATTTAGCCTTTGTATTACTATCCTCAGAAAAGAAGAGCCACTTGTAGGAAACTTAAGTAGGAATGCAAATTTATAACATTTATTCTAAAAATAGGGGTTTTTTTCCTCCTGTCCAAATGGGATTATTTCTAAGGCAATATTTGCTGGCAAAAATCTGCATCAAAAATTTTACCACTGTTTTCACCAATTTCCATTAAGAGTGAAGATCCACATGCTAGTTTAGCTTCCGTAGACAATAAAGAATAAATATCTTTCAAAATATATTCAAAATATAGAATATCATAAAACCATTTTAATTAATATACAGATTTCTACTCTGCTGCTGCCACATATGAATAAAATTCACTGGACTCAGTATGGTGTAGTCTATAAACATTACAATTTTCTTCATTACAGAAAATGATTCTGGAGGGCTACAGCTTTACAACATAAATTTATGTAAATTCAATTATATTTTTTGCCCTGATGATTAAAAATTCTTTCAGTGTAGACTAACATAGCATATTAAATTTTCATCAGATATTTCCTCTGTTAAAAGGTAGTACCAGATTCAAATATTTGCAATTATTAGTAACGAAGAGATCTAATTAATATTAGCTGTGGATTGTGCATTTCATATTTTTATTTTGTAGAACTTTGTCATTTTAATGACGCCAACTGATCAACTAATGCATAACCTAATTGGAGTAGATATTGGCACATTCTGTTAAGATGCCAATAGTCTGGGGAAAAAGTGGGAGCTAAAGCTGACTCAGTATTTTATTATATTTAAACATAATAAAAATTCATTTGAGTTTTAAAAAATTTTTGGAAGAATAATAATTCCCAGTATGCCCACAAATGGACCTTTGAAGGGTGCTTGTTTTTGGTAATTACAGGCTGCTTGGATGTTTAAATAAGTCATAGACTTTAAGTCTAAAGGTAACCCTGCAGTGTTCCTGCTATATATTCTAGCTGTCCTCAAAATAATTACAGAGTGGAGCTTGACTGTCATTCATGGGTATCTATTCCATTGTGTGAGGAAAAAAATAAAATGGCGGCCCACACATTAGCACATCACCCATGGCTAGAGCAATGACAAGACAGATTAGGATGTATATTAAATCTCACACATGACTGCCTTCTGTATCAAGGTAAAAAAAAAATACTTGCTCTTACATACATTAGGGGCCAGTGTTGGTCTGACATCTACATTAATATTGACAGCATATCAACATTTTTTTTACATTTACTGAGTCAATAACTAGTCTAAACCTGGTAAAACTTAGATAAGCAATGAAAAAAATTTAGCAGACAGCCTTATTTTGTCACATCCAAAAGAAAAAACCTTAACTCTCAAACAGCACTGGGCTTTTATGAATTATCAATTGTACAACCATGTATCAACTGGCATACACAGCTGTGACTTGGCAATCTAATCTCATTTGTCAAACAAGAAGTTTGGTAAAGAACAGTTCTAGAAAAAGAAACTCTTGCACAGACAATAACATAAATATTATATGCATAGGAGACTAATTATTTTAAAAAGCTGGATTACCATCATTATATTACTTCATCTTCCATACATTATTTTCACAGACAAGAAGAAATTTCTGCATAGTAATTCTACTTCAAAATACCACAGATGAGAAACATACATAAAGCTTACAAAATGGGCAATACTCAATTTTTAATTTGTTTGTGATTTTTTAATGTATTTATGATGTTGACAAGTGAAAGTCCCATCTAAACTGGGTTAGAGAAGAAAAGTCATTATTTACTTTGCTTTAAAATATCACAAAACTAAATATTTTTTTTAAATATCCATCTTTATTTCAGGGTAATATCTTGGTTTCATTAATAATTAAATGTTTCTTTCCAATGATGGCTATCTTACCCTTTAAAATATGTTAGCTTTACCATTATTCTCAAAGATACCATAATGCTCTTAAGGTGCACACGTATTTTATATACATTATGCAAGAATGCTGCAAAATGAAACATTCATTTATCCTAACTTCACAGTATCACTGAATACAGACAGATATAAACAAATCAATATATACTTTTTTTTTTTTAAAAAAAGAAAACAACACTGGACTCTATTATTCTTCTAAAGTGTATGTTCAAATGGTTAGCATTTCAGTTTTAATAATTAAGCTATGGTTGGAAGCTTCCTGGAGGACCAATATTCAGGAGAAACAAAATCAGAAAATAACCGAGCAAAGTTCTTTTTCTTTTAAATGCACCATGCAACAACATGTCAACTGCTGTTCATCTCCAAAGTCAGAGGAGCTTTCATTAAAACGTGCCTTTGATAAAAGACTACCTTTCTCCCTTTTCCAGCACTCCGTGGAAGATGATTCAGGTTAAAGTGATGTTCTTAGTAATAATTATCTCTATAAGATTCATGCTATCATTTATGTAAGTCCTTGAAAATGATGCCATTTCGTGAGGCCATGACAAAATTGCATCCATGATTATAAGCCCTTCCATCAGGCAACCCTACTGGTAAACAATGGCAGGAATAAGAGGGCTTTCTATGCTCTTCTACTAATGCTGTGCTAGCCTCTTCTAGCAAAATATATGTAAAAGAAAAGATGTAGGGAAATGCCTGGCAGAGAAGAATAACTTGCACTTCAGTGCTTGAAATGTTTATAGCATGAGAGCTGATTAATTAATATCAATAGAGTCCCTTAAAAAGTTAAAGAATCGTTTTAACAAGCAATGAAACTATCCTGATTATGAGATAGGCATATTCTGTCCTTCACCAGGGGTTGTTTTTACACTCAACAAAGTGATGTGAAACTAACTATTCTCATAAACAGATGGTCTTTAGGATAATGGCTTTTACTTTTTAATTTCCTTTTTGGCAGTACATCATGCCAAATGTCAGCGACGTCAATAGTCTTCATTAGAAGTTGTCTGATATTATTGGGATATTTTGTACAGATATCCAGTTGTTTCCCAATATTATAAATGGAAAGTGAAGTTTAAGAAGGTACAGAAAGATAAAAATGTAATATATTGAACTAAGAAAAATTAATCCATATCAAATTCCAAGATTAAAAATTTAAGGCTCAAAGTATTCACTATTTCTTTCCATCTCCACTGCATTACTATCTTTAAA
>NW_016107337.1:9096684-9112602 GCF_001604975.1 Cebus imitator
ATGTGAAGCTTTTTCTTTTTTACCATTCACAGTGACCCGCAACAAATTTTTGCTAAAAAAAAAATCTGTTTCGCAAGCTCTGCTGACTCTGATTTCTGCCCACAGCGTGTAACAGGATCCTCTTAAATTCTGATTTTTTCAATGGAAAAACTTTTACAACTCCCAAACATATTCTGTTACAGTAGTTTATTTTTTAAAAAAACTTTTCCCCCATTTTAATTGGGGTGGTTCAATTCCATACAAACAAGCAAACTCCCAAAATAAGAATAGCAACAAAGAAGAAGAATATTAATAACTGTGATTCAATATAAGCTATGTGAGTTTTAGTAATTCATTAAAATATTTTTATGTGCTTCTTTTAAAAATACACAAACGGGCACAGGTGGTATTTATTTGTTCTTAGATTAGTTGAATAAGGGTTAGCATTCTGAAATTCAAACAAACAAAAAGAAAACCTTTATATACAGGATCAAACATGTTGATTTCTACCTTCCCTCCCCCACCTCCCTGGCTTTTAGCATCTGAAAATGGTTAGTAAGAAAAGAATAACTAGCTGGTGAGCCTTTCCAAACACCAAAAGACAGGACCCATATATTATATTTGGTTAATGCTCGTGGACAGAAGTTCTAGTATTTTTTTAAAAATTAAATGAAGTGATGTTTTGTTCTAAAGCATCATTCCCAAGATTTTTGTAAAGGGTTACGTTTCTGATCATTCCCACTCCCGGAAATAGAAGTGCAGCATAGCTCATGTAAGTTATGGCTTTTTACCTGCAAAAACAAATTCTAAATAAATTCTGCATACTTAACCTCAGCAAACAAAGACCTGAAAGATTCAAAAGATGAGAATCTTGAGTACCTGAAGGTAAGCTTTTCTTTCCTTAGTATGGACACTTAGAAAGATACCCAAGCCTGGATCTAAACAGGAACATTTCTGTGCCCTTCAAACACACCAGCCTCAAGTCGGGTCCAAAAGGGAAGAGACAAGCCAGGAATTGACCTTCTCTAGTCCTGGCCACCAGATTTGCCTGAGGCCACAGGACACCCGAGTATGTGTGAGAGAGAGTGCCTTGTGGGATGGTGGGGGTGGTATTTGCTATTATAACACACCAAAACACTTTCCAGAGGGGAGAGAGGAGAAATTAAACTCCTTTTTTTTTCATGTAAATCGTGTAACCATTCAACCCAATTGGTATTCAACCAATGTCATTTCTAAGATTTCAGTCTTCGATATATTTATTAATAAATAGATCACCACCCGATTTTCTTTATAGCACGCACAGTATGCCTCCTTTCCACACCTACTGGGAATCCTTATGCTTGTTGATTCAAGTGAATTAAAAATGGTACCAATAAAAGGAGCAAGGGCTATTTAACAACACATTTCCTTGTGTCTCAAATCTGCACTGTCTAGAACAGAACCTCGTTTCTTGTCACTCCGCTGTGTTAAGAACAGCAGGCCACAGCCATTCAGGCTGCCCCATCAACTGTGAGTTTTAATTTGAGCCACTTTCACATTAAAAAAAAAAAAAAAAAAAAAACTTACTTTTTCCGCCAACCCATCTTCACCCTGTGTTGCACCACCTAAAGCTTTCAGGCCATGCTCTACTCTGGAGCAAGCCAAGCATATCAAGTGTGCCTGCAACACTCACAGGCTAATGAACAATGCACAAAAACAAAAGGAACAGCAAGGCTCCTATTATCTGATCTTCCGTAAAACACAAAAACTGCCTTCTCTGGTGCAGAGGAAGTGCCAGGAAGCCTGCAGGTGTGAGCTGGTTAAAAGAAAAGGCTTGGGCTAAATAGATTCTTTGACTGTCAGGGATTAGAGCCATGGCACTAGTGGTAACACACATCTTTTCCTTTAATTTACAAAATTTTCTCACGAGTCTGCAAGAGTTCACCCCATCAGGGGCTTTCGGAGGCCATTGAAATGTCTTAAGTTTTAATTAAGTTGGAGTTGTCAGAAGAAAGCTTTTTTGGCACAGAGTCAGGGTCATTAATTACTGCTATCTTTGTTTCTTTCTGTAAAGAGAACTACACTGACTTGTTGGGTTTCTTACCCAGCCTACATTTTCTATCCTCTCTTTCCCATTCACTTCCAAGTGGGACTTGATTAAGTAGTTTACCAAGTACTTCCATCAATTCTAGGTACAAAGCATGTATACAATCTTAAATCTTAAAAAAACATTTCTTATTAGTGGTTTGGAGTACAGTGGCAATAATAAATTCTTCCAGTAAGTTATGAAGCAGCCAAATTCTTGCATGGATCTTTGAATTTAAATATAACTATCTTCACATTTTTCTCTTCATTATCTATTCAACATACCTATACATATTTTCATAGCCTGTGACCTTGCCTTGTATGAAATGTTAATCAATTTTTAAATTATTTACCCAATAACATATAATATTAGCTGGAAACATTCAATTTATGCCTAATATCTCTCAAATGAGGTGAATATTCTCACTGTTCCAGATAAAATTAGCTGCCACTATTATTGATATTTTGTAGAAGTAAAAATGAAAGGTGTAAAAATGCAAAGGTTTTAGGTAATTTGTTAATATGTTTCATCTATCCCTAAAATGAAGTCATTGCTATTTGGACCAAGTACATGAACTACTAAAAATCTTTAGAAATTAATATTAAAATTTTCAAATTTCTAAAACACAGAACATACATGAATATGTGTTATATATATTTAATTATGTATGAAAAATCAGGAAAATCACATTCTTTTTCAAAAATTATGAATTTGAATTCTAATTTTTGTGAAAAAATATGCTTTTTTTAGATAATTTGCTTTGAAATATCTCCTTTTCAGTATAAATTTTGTATATCTCCTTTAGGTTTTTATATCATTTCTCATTTTTCCATTTTATGGCAAAATAACAAAAGCAAAACAACTTAGTTAAGATTCATAAGCAAGAATGAAGTTGAGTAATTGTCTAAAAAATCAGAAATATCTAAAATGGAGTAAACCTGAATTTCTATCTACCAGTATGGCCAGTATGAGTCTTTGAATTTAAGAACATCTATTTTTAATGAAATAGATGAAAAAAGATTCACAAACCTGGGCAAAGCCGATTACCACACTCATTTCTTCCTGATGAGCATATGATATCACTTCAATGTTTTTGTAGACATCTGCCATGAGTAACAATCATGAACTGTTACCACCAAATAAGTGCCACTCCAGACAAAGAGCCCTGAATGCCACAAGGAGCACTCATCATTATAATGATAATGCCGCATCATCATCTGATGAATCTCCGATGAGCAACTTACAAGATTTGGAGTCCAGAATTTGGACTAGAGTCTGCTCTAGGTAAGGCTAAAACTACCAGTGTTTATATTCAGTCTGGTCCAAAAGTGGGCCACTTTGGAAAGGAGGAAACAATTCTTAGTTTCAGAGAACAGCTAATTCTGTCATGTCTTCTCACAGGTAAAAGCATTTTTTGTTATACTATTCTGCTTATTAAACTTAAAACAATGCATCTGAGAAAGGGTATAACAATTTTCCTCTGGTCCTCAATAAAAGTTCTAAATGCCATTTCTAATCCACAGTAAAAAATATAAATGTAAAAGTATAGATGAAATAAATTAGATAATCAAATGTAACTGCCCAATTGATTTAAGAAAGTCCAAGTTTTCTAGAGTAGTGAAGTCATATTCTCATATATATCATTTAAAAACCAAGTATTAAAGTGAAACCCATCTTCCAGAATTTAACAATAAGAATTTGAAGGGCCCATTCTGCTGCTATCTTTGTGGTTTATCTTGTTTACATGTCTTTTGTATCACCCCAGAAGATATCAGGAGGATAGGGACTATGTTTTTCATTTCCAAACACCTGTCAAAGTGCTAGAGTAAAATAAGCATTTAAAAATTAAATCATCTTAAACAAAGATATACATGATATCTGAATCATAAACTTAACACTGAACAAACTTGGTAATGAAGATTATACCAAGTAGAAATTAAATATTTGTACAATGATTGTGCAACATTTTGAATCCTCCAGTAACTCTATGGAGCAATTCTGCTTATCTCCATTTATCTGAATGTATTATGAATATATCTGATTACAGTCTGAATATAGTATGTTCTGAACCTGGGTCTTCCTATATTAAACTTTTTCTACATCATCTGAGTGAATGAGAAATAGTTACATGGAGTTTGAGAAGGTAGCAGGATCCACTGTTGTGGGTTTTTTTAATCCTTCCTCAATTTCACAATCAGTGTGCACACTATGGTAAGCATTGACCAAGGTACTAGAGATCAAAATGACACACAGCCTTCTCTCATTGTGCTCATGGCACAAAGAAACAAGTTAGGAAACAAAATAAACAAATATGACCTTGTATAATGAGGGTTTTCCTGGTGTGAAATAGGAGATTCCATTGGATAGAGAAAAGGCATTTCTGGGTACCACTTCCCCAAAGAAGTAATACTAGAACTTGGTTTGGCAGGTCTTTGTCATGGACAACAGGTAGAAGGGCAGTCAAGGCAGATGGAATAGCATGCATATCATCTACAGGCAAGAACAAGTGTGGCAAGAGTAGTGAACAGTGTCTAATACACTGAAGGAAAAGGCCAGAGAGGATGACAAAGTGAAGTACATTGAATTGCAGGCTAAAATTGAACTCAAAACAGAATGATGTGGGGAGTAACCAAAATATGTTAGGTGAGAGTGAGGTGAGATTAACCTTCGTAGTTCAGAAAGACTATTGCAGCCATGGTGTGCTGCCTAGATTGAAGAGCATTCTGGCAGTATGGCCCTTGCCTTTTTGGAAGTCAAAGAAGTATTGGTACAGCTCACCCATGTCCCTCTTCTTAACTCCTGGCTTTGGCCATAACTCTCTTAATCCTCTTACTCAGTCTTTCTTACCCGCTATTAATTACGTTTATGTCCACCAGAGTTCAGTTCTACTACCATTAGCAAGTTCAGGTATTCATAAACAGACAACTCCCAAATTTCTATTACTTACCCAGGTTTCACTTAGAGATCTGAATTCATTTACTATCATGCTATCTTAGCATATCCACCCAGAAATCTCTCACAGCAACCAAAATTCAACAAATGAAAAACAGAACTGATTTCCCTTCCTTTTTACTTATCGCCCACTCTTTCCCACAGTAATTAATTTCTCCTGAGTGCTTTTTACATACTAGGCACTGTTCTAAATGCCTTACGTAAGGTTCTTTTATTAAATCTCCACATTATGGCCTACAAAGCAGACGCTAATCTTACCTTCCATTTTAGAGATAAGGGAACTGAGACATGCAGAAATTAGCAGCTTGCCCAAGGTCAGAGCATCAGTGAAAGATGAAGCCAGGTGAACACCTGCACTTCTGACTATTATACCATATTCCTTCCTCAAGCATTTCAGACAGTGACACCTCAGGTTCATCCAGTGACTCATTCCAGAAATTTGGAAGTCATCTTTGATGCTTCCTCTTCCTTACTATCTATATCTAAATTATCACAATGTCTTAAATGTGCTTTCTAATCTTTTCCCAATCTATCAACTTCTCTACATTTTACCACCATTTCTTGCCATAAACTCTTATTCTTTTAATCAGTTTGGGCAATAACCACAGTGTCTTGAAAAGCAATCTGTTTGGGTAGAGTGGCTCATGCTCATCTAATTCCAGTACTTTAGGACTTTGAAACCAGGAATTTGAGACCAACCTGGACAACAAAGTAAGACCCCATCTCTTATAAAAAATTAAAAACATTAGCCAGGCACGGTGGCAGGTGCCTGTAGTCTCAACTACTTGGGAGTCTGAAACAGGAGAATGGCTTGAGCTCAAGAGATGAAGGCTGCAGTAAGTATGCAGGAAGCCACTGCACTCCAGCCTGGACAACGGAGCAAGATCCTATCTCTTAAAAACAAAAGAAACGAAAACTGATTTATGAATTTAACAATTCATAAAGCATTTGCTATGTGTTGTGCACTGCTCTAGGTGCTTGAACTGCAGCAGTGAATATAACAAAGTCTCTGCCTTCACAGAGCCTAAATCCATGAAGGGAAGAAATATAACACTCAAATAAATAAGTACATAATTTCAGGTCGTATAAGGGCTTTGAAAAAAGATGAAGCAGGTAAAATTAGACACAGAGGGCAGATGTGGTGGAAGAAGATGCTATTTGAGTATGCTAATCTGATAAAGGCACATCTCTGCTTAATAGTCTTCAATCGTTTTTATTTTCTCTTAGAACAAAACCTAAAATTCTTAACATGACTCTAAATAGAATGACCATATGACTAGGCATTTCCAGAACACTTCCAGTTTAACAACCATCACCCCTTCACTTTCAAAATATTTCTGTTTTGAAGAGTAAGAATGGAATCCTTATACCTAATGACCCTGCATGATGATGGCTTCAACCCAGTTCTAACTTTAGTTCATTCATCTTTCTCACTTGCTCTCTTTACTCCAACTATCCTGATTTCAGATCTTCCAAGTATAAGGTTCGTTGTAAGTATACAGCTTACAGAATTCCCTCAGTCTTGACAATTTTCCTTCCCACTTTCACCTGTCTTACTCCTATTTCTCCTCAAAATTAAAGCTTTTCCACTTAAAAGTCTTTCCTTTTTCTTGGCCAGGGACAGTGGCTCACACTTGCAATCCCAGCACTTTGGGAGGCCAAGGTGGGCAGATCATGAGGTCAGGAGATTGAGACCATCATGGCCAATATGGTGAAACGCTGGTCTCTATTAAAATACAAAAAATTAGCCAGGCGTAGTGGTGCACACCTGTAGTCCCAGCTGCTCAGGAGGCTGAGGCAGGGGAATTGCTTGAACCAAGGCATCTGAGGTTGCAGTGAGCCAAGATCGCCCCCCTGCACTCCTCCAGCTTGGCGACAGGAAAAAAAAAAAAAAAAAAAGTAAAGAAAAAGAAACTCTTTCCTTTTTCTTAAGAAATATGACTTTTTTTTTTCTTGTGGTAGTTTGTCTGTTTTCTTTGGAATGCTTATCCCGTCAATAATTAAATATTAACTCAATTAATTGAATTGGTAGATGACTGCATTCTCTCTCAGACTGGAGGCTTCCTGAGAGCATGGACTAATTCTTTAATCTTCAGTTCCTAAACAATGTCCAACATATAGCTATATACTCAATAAATATGGTTAGGAAGAATAATAGTGAAGAGGTACAACTACTAGCAGGCAAGAGATCAGAAGTAACCAACAGCATGAAAAGTTAATCAGGGCATAACATTTGATAGAACTTCTTGCCTAATTGATTGAATATAGTGGAGGGCAGTAGAAAGAAGATTAAAAATAACTCTGATTTCTAGCTTGGGCAAGCAAATGAAGGATGCTACCATTGACAGAGATGGGAGATGCAATATATGCAATATAAAGGACAAGTTGTTGGGGATGGATGTGATATCTGCTTTAGGCATACTAAATTTGAGATGCCTGTGGGATGTGTGGATAGAATTTGTTATTACTTAGAGCAAGATTTTTTTGTGTTATAACAATGATATTTTTAACAGAACCTGTGTCACCTAAGGTCCGGGAAAGCTTTGATAAGAGTTACAAAAAGCTAGAAATTTCCATTTGCCTGGTGGAATTCTGGTCTTTATTTTGCTTCTCCAGACTCAATTTTAGGGAAGCCAGGCACCAACTCACAGAGCTGAGACAGTAGCAGGAGGCAGGAACTCCCAGTTTCTGACCCTAGTTTTCATTCCACAAATGAGTATGCTGCTAAGAAGTACTTTGAACAAAAAATTGGTATAGAATATCAAATAATATGACAAGAAAAAATGTAATTTGTGTATAATATTCAAAGCTTTTGTATTATTTAAATAGTAATTTTTAAGATCTTTGCTCTATGCACCTATAGTCAATGGACACTGATATACATCATAATTTGCAAAGTGAATGAAATCAAGTGACCCTTTGACTCCACAAATAGAGCCAAGTGAAACTGTCCCAATAGAAAACTTATCAAATTCTAGGCTGGGTGCCATGGCTCACGCCTATAATCCTAGAACTTTGGGAGGCTGAGGAAGGCAGATGGCTTGACCCCAGGAGTTCAAGATCAGCCTGGGCAATATGGTACAGCCCTGTGTCTACAAAAAATACAAAAATTAGCCAGTCATAGTGGCTCATTGTCTGTAGTCCTAGCTACTGGGGAAGCAGAAGTATGAGGATTGCTTGAGCCTGGGAAGTCAAGGCTGTAATGAATGGTGATCATGCCACTGCACTCTAGCCTGGGCAACAGAGCAAGACCCTGTCTTTAAAAAAAGAAAAAAAAAAAAAAGAAAAAGAGAAAAAAAATTAAAACTTTATCAAATTCTAAAGTAATAGAAAAAATTATGCAAAACATGCTAAGATGATGTCACAAACATAAAAATAGATTCATTTCTCAAATAAGGAAAGATGGAAAGATCATTCATGTCACCCATTAGTCAGAGCTCCCTTGCAATATTTGACATTGCTCACTGCCACTTTCTTGAAATCCCTTCTTCTTTTAGATTCAGTAAAAAGCCCTCTATTTTATTTTATTTTAATTTTTTGAGACAGGATCTCTCTGTTTCCCAGGATGGAATGCAGTGACGCAATCATAGGTCACTGCAGTATTGAACTCCTGGGCTCAAGCAATCTTCCTGCCTCAGCCTCCCAACCAACTGGGACTACAGGCATGTGCCACCACGCCCAGCTCTACTTTCTTATCTTTCTAGTTGCTTCTGTTTTGTTTGCCATCTGTATTTCTTATCTTGTTACATAAACATAGAGGTTTCCCCTGTGCTCTCTTTGTCTTTTGATAACAAGTCCTCCTCTATTATTTCATTTTCTCTCTTAGTTTAGTTAATCCCCTGGATGTAGATCACTCATAAATCAAGACTCCTGACAATGACCTTTCTCTCCAAACTTACACGGCATGTGTAACAACCCAAAATTTATCTCCTTCTGGGGCTTCCTTCTTTTCTTCAAACCTACAAGTCTATACATGAGTTCATCATCCTTCCTTTTAATCCTGCCTCTGCTCCTCTGTGCCTTCTACATTACTGTAAATGATACAAGACGGACACAGGGGCGTCCCTTCAGGCACCTGGCCCTAGGCATCTAATTAGTTAAGTGTTTACTTATTCTCATGTTACTTTCATCTTTCTCTTTTCCCACTATCTCCTATTTACTTCTCCCTGGAACTACTGTCTCCATCTTCTCAATGGCCAACTTGATTACAACCACAAGGTGAGCACTTGGCATCAAGGCCCGCATTACTGCGATTTATTACCATTAAGGCCATTCCTAATCATATTATGCCAGTCCTGCAATTAAAATCCATCCCTGCTGCCCCAATGCCTACCAAAAATTTCCCACATTCTTTACAAGTTATTTTAAATTTCTTATTCCTTTCTTGATCATTCCATTGCTTGCTCTCTATGTGCCAGAAAAACTGAATTACTCACCATTTAAAAAATATCTATAACTTATTCCATTATCTACATGCCTTTGTTAATAATCTTCCCTCTTTCTTCCCTTCCCAATATTTTATGTGTACATACCCCAATTTCATCCATTTTAAAGCCCAGTCCCAATGTCACCTCAACAAAAAGCCTTCCTCAATTGTTACAACCAGAGGTATTCTTGTCCTCCTTTGAAACAAAAAGTACCTTATCTGATTCCCTTTACGGTGATTAACATATTCTATTTTTTTGTTGTTGCAGTTATTTATACACATGCCTTATTTATTCCACCACCATGACCGGCTAATTTTTGTATTTTTAGTAGGGACGGGGTTTCACCATCTTAGCCAGGCTGATCTTGAACTCCTGACCTCATGATCCATCCACCTCAGCCTCCCAAAGTATTGGTATATATATTTTTTATCAGATTAAGTGAAGCAGTAACATATAAACTGCTACATGCAGTTATCTAATAATTTTTAGTTCCCTTCCTATCTTCAGTATATGTATGGTAGGTCTCTAAGATGACTTCAATAACCACATACAGCTATTTTAAGCTAGCGACATCTTAACATGTGCAGGGATAAGAACACAGAAGAGGCAGAAGAAAAAGACCAGGAGGACCCAAGCTATGTCTCCCACTTAATAGTGTAAAACTGAGCAAAACAGAATAGTTCACCTAAATAATCTGTCCCAACCCAGAAATGTTTACAGATCGTTAACACAAGAGGCAAGGAAATGGAAGGAGTGAAACTAAATTTCTCTGATAAATGCAAGGTGGTTTAAGGCACTTTTATATCACCTATCTCAATCTCTATTTTACTATTAAGAAAACTGAGCCTCTGTAAAATTAACACATTTCTGCCACTTATCTAGTAATAAAGCTGGAATGTAAGCTTAGGACATTCTAATTTGTATGTTCACATCATGCTGTGTCATGTTGTCTCACATATACACATGCAACACACACACACACACACACACACACACACACACACACACACACCCCTTTCTGAGACCGACAAAGAAAGGAACAAATTCTGATTTCTTAAGAGACTGTCTTTTCCCAGGTTTTGATTGAGTAACTGAGTATTAGCCCGGAGGAGAAAAACTACATTAATTAAACAGCTGACATTGGCCAAAAGCTCTACTGGCCAATAGAATGTTGCAGACTGTCTCTTGAGAAAGCACAGGTTCAGTTTTCTTGAGATAATAAATTATTATTTAAATAGTAATTAAAAAGTAATAAAAACAACATTTGTACATTCTAAAAGTACCTTTAAAAATTATAATATTATATAAAACAATATTTAAATTAATTCCTCTCAAAATAGTCTCCTGTGTATTATTTTACCTGCTAGCCTTCATTCTATGTGAAAAAGAAAACAAAGGAAAAATAAGTTAAATTTGCTATTATTATTTTAAACCTATAGATGCTTGTAAGGTCTATAGATCTCATGAGATATTTGTTATTAACCAATAATATAGGCATTCAGTACTACCCACAGCCCACACAGCCCAAGGCCATAAAAATAATATCGTTTTTGCTTTTCAAGCAATAACTGAAATTGGATATTTTTTAAAGAAATAATATTCATATATTTAAGTTACATGTGAGATAACAATTAAAACCATGCTTGTGTGTCATGGAACAGATCACTTCAAATATCAAAATTGCAGTTACTTTTGAATAATTCTTAATTCATATGGTGGCCACACAAATGTGTTGGTTTGATTAGGCCCTCAGCAACCACCCGCCAGCAAATCATGTCAAAATAAAAGAAAACACTATTTTCTAGATAGAGACATTAAGACATTAAAGACTGTTTTGTAACAGAAAGCCCAATTACCTATATAAAATTTTTGACATCAGTTGGCCTAAATGATCAATTTTTTATCTTTTTTTTCAAACACTTGTTCAATATGATTTCTAAAAAATGTGATGGTACTATTATTATGCACAATCATTTTTCAAAGTTCCCCTATTTATGTATAATACTCAACACTCCTTATGTTGTAACCATTCCTTCTATCGCTGAGGGATGTTAGATACATTAGAAATGTTTTCCTGGTTTCTCCTAGCTCTGTCTTTAAGTATGGTCATGTCACAGGTATTTGTGATGAAGATGAAAGCATGGATTTTGAAGTGGGATGGACTAAGTTTTGGATGCTGCTTCCTTAATTACTGGCAGTATGGTCTTGAGTGAAGCATCTAACTGCTGGGCCTAAATTTCATCATCTTTTCTTTTTATGAAGACTTGTAGTAACTGCCTCATGGGATTGTTTTGAAGGTTAAATAAAATAACAGCAACAGGTGTGCCATACCTAACGGTACTGTGCCTGGCAATGCAATAGATAGGGAATAATCTGTTCTGTTCCCCTTTTTGTGACAGTTTAATTTCTGACATTTTAATTCCTTTAACCTAATGAAAATTTAGTCATAATATAGGAACAGTGATGCCATTGTTATTTTTCAAACTGCCACCCAATTTTGGTTCCATACCACTTAGAAGTGATTTCCACTGGGATTATATTCTCAGGCTGTTTATTGGAGACATAAATTTATTTCATTCAATATATATTAACCTACATATATAACATATTCATATTTGAGTAAAGCTACATTTAATATTCATCAGAAAAAAGAGGCATAAACCAAACTATAGCCTCTGTAATCAGCTCAGTCTAAGAATTTCAGCATATCTAAAATTTTATGTAATCAATAGTCTTCATACTTTTCATAAAGAAAAATATGAGGTATAGTTAACATTTGTAACGATTTTTTTAAAATCGTACTTTCCGGTAGAACTTTGCACAAGGATTTATTATTGCATTTAAGTAGTGTCTTAAGGTATAATTTTTATGGTCTATTAAGCATAATTCTCAAGCACCTTAAACACAACTAAATGAGGTGGAATTACTATTAACTTGTATTTTAGGTTACCAAGTGCCCAGGCAGTTCCAAACAACTATATCCGGAATGGTATTTTATGACAGCTCGTGACTTTCTATGTTGAGCTTCCTTGACTTAAAATTTTTACGAGATTGAAAACTGGCCTCTGAGATGGTGCCTGAAAGTTGGGTCATTAGTCCTCACCTTTTAAGAAATAATGTCTCAGCAGGTTGTATTTGAACCACTTCAGCGCAAGGAGGTGTTAACAGAGTTGTTAATTAACCTAGGTCTGGAACCTATTGTGAAGAATCCCAGAAAGTTGGAACAATAGAGAGGCACTGCTTAACCTATAGCACGGAAGAAATGACTTTCGATTTAATAACAACCCAAAATGTTAGACAATAATAATATGAAGTTAAACAAAGAATGGCACATGAAGCTAACAGTTGGTCAGAGGTAGGAGCAAACTTACAGAAAACCAGTTGGAGTTAAAATGGACAGAATTGGACACTTGAGTACTGGTCCTTTTGGAGTGATTCCTGTCTCCATATCTGAATATAAATGGGCAATAAAATAAACCTGAAAATAACATCTCTTTTATACTCAAGACTCTAATTAGATCAATGCTTTGCTTAAATCTGTCAAGACCACTGTTTTAAAGAATCCACAAGGATGGAGATTTCAAGGCTTTCCTTGGTAAGCATGTACCAATGCTTAATCACCCAGTTACAGTTGAGATCTCAAGGTGAAAATGATTCCTCTATAATTTCTCTGTAAACCCAGCTGGTCCAGGGAACTACAGAACTGACTAGCATAAATAAACACAAACAAACAAATCTCTCAGATTCTTGAAAAAAGTTACTAAGGAACATAAGTAGTGGCTTAGGCATAATTTTTATGGTTTATTTTTCATCTCTCCAGACAAAGTAATCTCAATTAGTCACCTCTCCACACAAATTAATCTCAATTGTATCGACAATTTCCTTTGAGAAATTGCTTAAAGTATTTTATTCAACTTTGTATTATTTTTATAGTTCTTTGTATATTCTTTTGAAGATATGTAATTCCAAACTCTTTTTATATTGGAACTGACCAATGCTAAGAGAGGGCCCTTGTTGCAGTCTAAATGCTCCAATATGTCCTCTGTTTTGTTGATGTTGTTGAGACCAAACCATGTAATGAGAAAAATAAAGATGATAAACAGATGAATATAAAGTTTAGCCGCTGTAATAAAAACATAAAAATTAATGTGATCCATATGCAATGATGTATATCTTTAAATGGTGGATTGCACTTATGTTCACTTTTAAACTAGAGGGTCTACCACATGCATTATTATTACTGGTATCAGCACTAATTGGACATACATTTTAAGTAGTCTATATAAGTGTTGATAGTTAATATTTCTTAGGCCCATTGCAAATTTTATTTTTTTCCTCAACAATCAACTATGATATTTATGATATTCCCTGGTAAAATGCTTATTTACAATCATTATCATATATAATAATAAAAAATCACATTTTTTTTTTTTTTTTTTTGGAAACAGGGTCTCACTCTGTTGCCCAGGCTGGAGTGCAATGGCACCATCATGGCTTACTGCAGGCTCGACTTTCTCCTCTCAAGTGATTCTCCCACCTCAACCACCTGAGTAGCTGGAACCACAGGTCCATGCCACCATGCCCAGCTAATTTTTGTATTTTTTGTAGAGACAAGGTTTCACCACGTTGCCCAGCTTGATCTCTAACTCCTAGGTTCAAGTGATCTACTCACCTCAACCTCCCAAAGTGCTGGGATTACAGGCGTGAGCCACTGTAATCACTTTCTTAATCTCATCCTTCCACTGCTAGTGATTCTAAATTCATCCTGCTTTTTCATCTAAGGTCCTTATTCCTGAAAAGTCTCAGGCTTTGGAAACCTGGAACCATCAGATGGGAAGAGCCCAAGTACGGCAGGCTGAGAATAGAGTGGAGTGGCAACTGGATGGTTATGTTAAAAGTAGCAAAGCTGAGGCCCTGATAAGGGAAGGTAGCATAGAAAAAGAAAACAATGACAACAGCGTCTCATCCTCAACATCTGGATGTCTTGAGGGGATAAAAATGAGATTTAATAAAAATGACAAAGGCATTGAAAAGGGGACCCTGAGAAACTCTCCAATCTAGCACCTCAAAGCAGTAAAGTCTCAAGGACAGATCTTAGTGTGTTGGTATTTCTAGAGAAAGAATAATATCTCTTTGCTTCTCAAGTACCTTCCCCGTCATGTTCATTATTACCAAGACCTTATTTGGCAAGTGGCAATTGCTTTAATTCTCTTGGAGAAGTGGAAGGCCTAAAACTGATGTCTATTAAGAGAGTTAATACACTGATTACAGTATGTTTTAGACATAGCATAAAAGACAGACTATAGATTGGCATCTATAAGATTGACTATATCTTTTATCTAGAAAATGATAACACAAAGATGAACCCAGGAGTTGTAAACATAAATTGGCTCTGTGTATATTTATTTGAACTGTGGCAAACAAATAGTGTATTAATAATTTTAAAATTTTTGGTTGTAGCACACTTTAGGAAAACATATGTATTTGCTTTTATGGCATGTTTCAGACTTCCTGGCTTTCACATGATGAATTCCTATTAGCATATCCTAATTCTACTATTATACATTTTGAAAGATTGCAAAAAAAAAACCCAATCACTTTATACTTAGAACTTACAAAATACTGTTCACATACTATCTCATTTGATTTTCACTAAAAGTCAGTATGAAAGTTCGGATGATATTAACTTGTTTTTATAAATCTGACTTCCTGTGCTTTTACTACTACATGTATTCATTCTTTGTGTTATTACTAGAAGTTCTTATGACTAATAGAGAAATAATCAGTGTACTCTAAGTACAGCTTTTTCTCTTCTCCTGACTTCATACTTCCTATAATCTCCAAGAGGCAATATCTATAAATCCTTAGAATATAATTGGGTGTTCTGAACCTGAAACTAGTCATACTTTCTTTGTAGCACTAGTGGGGATGGTGTCTCACTCATTCATGATGGCATCTATTAAAACAAAGTACTCTTTTGTAAAGCAACTCAATCTGTTTTCATTGAACTACTGGCTGTCCTCCAGAGGAGTAGACCCACTCCAAGAAAGCATTCTAAAAATCTTTATTTTATTTGCAAGTAATTTTTCTCCAAATGACCTTTCAATTTTTAGAGTATTCAACCCAGTGATAGTAGTTCTAAGCGGCCCAAACAGGACAACCCAATGCAAGTATTCTCAAATGATTTATTGTAACATGCTTCCTTCTGCATTTCTCTGTATACAGAGGCAGAGATTGCCCTAAACATCAGACCAGAAAGCAGTCAAAATGGAGACACTTGCTTCTAAACCTGATCTATTTTGAAAATCAAGACATCTTCTCTGTAAAACATTCCAAGATTAGAAAATCAAGGCGGGGCGCGGTGGCTCACGCCTATAATCCCAGCATTGTGGGAGGCCAAGGCCGGTGGATCACGAGGTCAAGAGATCGAGACCATCCTGGTCAACATGGTGAAACCCCGTCTCTACTAAAAATACAAAACATTAGCTGGGCATG
>NW_016107337.1:9113582-9144618 GCF_001604975.1 Cebus imitator
GATGGCCTGATCACGGCTCACTGGAGCCTCAATCGTGTTGACTCAAGTAGACTCTCCCACTTCAGCTTCCCAAGTAGCTGAGACTAAGGCGTGTGCCACCATGCCCAGCTAATTTTTTATTTTTTGCAGCAATGAGATCTTGCTATGTAGCCCAGGCTGTTCTAGAACTCCTGGACTCATGTGGTCCTCTCGCCTTGGCCTCCCAAAGTGCTGGGATTACAGGTGTGAGCCACCACACCTGGCCTCAGATTAGCTTTTAACTCCCCGCATTCCTTTGAGATTCAGAAAAGTTTTCCCTAGATCCTCAGACGAGGGGATTAAAGTCCTCTGTTACACACCTCCACAGCTCCATAATGTATGCCTCTTTCATAGGACATATCATAATTTTAATCCGATACTGCATGTGATTTTAAGTATTTGTTTCTACTCTCAAATTGTAGCTCCATGAAAGCAAGTAAGTCTCTCTCTGTTCAACCCTGTGTCTTCAGTGTCAAACCTGTCCTTAGCACATTGCAGATGCTCAATAATAAAGACATATTAATAAAGGAATGAATAAAGAAATATGTGTCTGCCCAAAAGCCACAAACCATGTGCCATATTGTTTCGTGGGGTGAGATGATGGGATGCCAAGACACTGACCTCCAAGTATCTGTACCTATTTATTGTGTGGAATGGTAGGTGCATCATTAGAAACAAACAAAAAAAAACACAAAACAAAAAAAGTCTTAGGAGAAATAATAAAAAAATAATGACTATGAGAAAGCAATATTTTTCTTACATAATGGACTCAATATGTATTCCTGAACACAACCTAAAAAAAATTATTTGACCTTTAGATTCTTATTAACGTACTGGGTGATTGCTGGAATTGCCAAAATAATATTTTAAAAGCACTGAATGACCATATCTCTGATTTCTGTAACAAAAAATAACAACATAAGCTTAAAGCAACATATCTTTAAAAAAATCAATCACTTAGATCATTTACCTGTCTTAATACTGTATGATATTTTCAAACTCTCTCATGGAGAGTATTTATTTTCTTTATTTACATCCTACTTCATTCCACCAAGGATTTAATGTATAGGTCATAAATTAAACATTTCTACTCTTGGTAAATATTAAACAAGTTCTTTTTATTTCCATCTTGAAACTGAATAAAATTTAAAAATTTAGAACTCAAGATGACTAAAGTTTAAAATATTTAATGTTATAATAATAAATGTAACTATTTAAATGTGTTTCCAAACAAAAACTTAGCCAGATGATCAATCACCATTTCTGCTGTTCCAGATGGCTGCAGTTCCATCTCTTAGAATAATGGAGTGCTCAAATCTTTGATAGTTAATTGTACTGGATTACCGTTTGGCAATCAACCAACTCCCTGGCCTGGGGGCAGACCATTTTATTTAATGGTTCATCACCAACCTCACTAGCATGACAACATAGATCACTATGCTATTGATGCCAAGAGAGTGAAAAGCTGAGAGTCAGCCCATCCCACCTGGGAGGAATTACACTTAATAAACTACCCAGGTAAATGGTAACCAAAATGAGTGATGATTGAGACCAAGAGCAAATTAAGTAAAATAGCAAATGGGGGAATAGATTTTTATCACCTTTACTTTATAAAGTCATGTCTTCCTAGTTTAACATTTCTCTCCAATATGTAATTTGACTGAAATATACAGGAATAACATCTATAGAAGCATAAAACCAAATGAACAAAAAGGATAATGATTCTAAGGTTTAAGGTTTGAACGGAGAGTTTTACATTTTTCACCAAAATTGGACATTTTATTTTCAAAACGTAAATATGTATGTAAAGAAATCTTTCTTGAAATGATTTTATTTTGTGGAAAATATTTAATCCACACTCCAGTATTGTATCACTGAAAACTGATTTTTCTATTTATTTTTAAAATGCATGCCCAGATGTATTTCACATATAAGCCTGAATGCCTCAAGACTGCGGAAAACAGTTGTTTAACAGGGGAGAACCAGTGAAGGTGCCACAGACCTCACACTAGACTGTGTCAAGTTCAGGAATCATAAGAATAATAAAACTCTTTTATGACCGAGCACAGTGGCTCACACCTGTAATCCCAGCCCTTTGGAAGGTCAAGTCATGAGAGTCGCTTGAGCCCTGGAGTTTGAGACCAGCCTAGGCAACATGGTGAAACCCCATATCTACAAACAATACAAAAATTAGCCAGCTGTGGTGGCACAGACCTGTAGTCCCAGCTACTTGGGAGGCTGAGGTGGGAAGATCGCTAGAGCCTAGGAGGTTGAGGCTGCAGTGAGCTGAGATGGTGCTACTGCACTGCAGCCTGGGTGATGAAGTAAGACACTGTCTCAAAAGAAAAACAAACAAACAAACTCTTTCATGATAATGTTTACCCAAAAACTCAATCATGGCTCAGAGGGAAATACTTGTTCCTATACTTGGTATTAAGTCACAGTAAAAATCTCATTTGTGTGTGTGTGTTTTTTTGTTTTTAATTTATATGTCTCTGTTCATTTGCACATGTTTCTTTACTTTGAAGTATGCTCCCTATCCTTCCTGGTAATTTTTCTTGCACCTTTCATGGCCTCACTTGAGTCCCTTCCAGCGCTCAGTGACATTCTCTGTTCTCCATGCTCCCAGAAAGCATTTTACATACCTGTTTCTCCACTTACCAAGTTGTGCCATCACTTACTGGTGTTCATGCCTATTTCTTCTATCAGAACCCCATGAACGAAAGAACTGTGTTCCTTCCTTGGTATCCTGAGGACTTAAGACAGCTCCTAGCACATATTAGGGGCTCAACATATTTGCTGGAAATGAATGAACAATGTTCTATACACAAACTATGTCCCTTGTCAGTGACTATAAACTTCATGAATGAAAGTATCTGGAAAAAAAAAAAAAAAAAAAAAAGAAAGTATCTGGGCTCAGAATCTAAAAGGACCTGACCTCTGAGGACCACTAGGAACATCCCTGGTCGACTATCGCCTGCTGGCTCAGGGCTGCCATATGTGGAGAAGCCTCTTGCTACACTAAGACTCCCTTCACTGTGTACTTCAACGTTCTACCCCCAAGCTCCTCTCTGATCTTCCTTCTCTCCTGGGCTCCTCCTACCCTGCCTGTTCTGAGCAGGAGATACTGGCATGCTGCCTATCTTATAAATCAAGAGGCCTGTGTTCTAACTCAAACTCTCTCAGTTATTTACAGGAACTTAAGCAAAACACTTTTCTCTCTGCACTTTCCTCTTCATTTGCAACCAAGGAAGAGAGGTTGGGGCGTGGGAGGCCATAGTGTAGAATGGAACAGACCTGGGTGTAAACCTTCCACGTCTTTGGGCAAGTCAAAGAGCTCTCAAGTTTGACTCATCTTAAAAGTCTCCAGTGGTTGACCAACACACTCAGAATAAATCCTTTTCTGGGCATGAGAGGTCTTTTGTGGTGGAGTCACAAAATTTTTACAGACTGGCCCTCTCAAATAATATGTTACTAGCCTCAATCAACTAGGCACAAGTGTCTTTTTACCTCCATTTTCTTGCTTCTGCACATTTACTAACTCTGTTCTCTGACACCACTGCCATCCCCATCCCATAGTAGTTTTGTATACCTCTATCTTAGTGCTTGCCACACTATATTGCAATTCTTTTTGTCTGGCTTCCACTTTAGACTGCAAGCCCCATTAGAACAGACATGTCATGTATGTCATATCATTTGTGCCCAACCTGGTGCCTCTTGTGTCTAGTGTCACTTAGTAAGGTTTTCAGGAGAGATAAATTACTGCCTGGAAACCCCTGCTTGATAGCTATTCAAATTCCTAAGGTAAAAGATGGCTACAATGTGCATTGATTAAATATGGCTACATCATGGTAAATTCTTTCACTGCCATTGGAAAAATAAGCCAAGCTGTGATCAATTAAGTAAATGCAGAGGAAAATATGATATTGATTTGGGGGTATGTAATAGTCATAGTAACCTTTTAAAAAAAATTTTGGTAATTTATACCCTGCTTCTTTTCATAAAGGATGCAAGAAAACACATCATGGGATGAAAGAGAGAAAAAAATCAGAAATAGGCACACAATAAGGACCTTTATAGTTGCTATAATTAAGCAGTAAATTTGGACCTTTGCTGCCTGAAAAATGGTAAGACACCAGAAAAAGGAAAAAGAGAGCATTTGTAGTAAGACAGACTCCAATCTTGTGGTTGACAAGAGGGCAGTTGCAACAGCATTGACAAAATGGTCGAGAAAAGTTGGCAATTAGATCATTTGAAAAAATGGTAATAAATGGTATATGCATGTATTGAATTAAAATGAACTTAAATTAGACAAAATATATTAGAAGGCATCCAATGTCAGAAATTTCATTAACAACCAACAAAAACCGCATTGTTCCTTCCACAATGTATGAGTCTCAACCCACCCATCCCAACCTCAATCCAGTCTCTATTCCTTGCTCTTGAAATCAGACATTTAACCTAATTTTTTAAAATGTGGCTTGAGCAAAGGTGAAAAGAAAGTGTTTTACGTTTTTAAAAGTGAAATTACTCAATAGTTGGGGAGAAATGGAGAGATACTGGCATGTCAAACAACATTTGATTTCAATGAAGGACAAAACAATTAATTTCTCTTGGATCGCTATACTGTTCATGAAGCCAACAAAAACAAGTGAAAGATAAAAATGACATGATGACGTCCCTACATGATGGCCTTGAAAAGACAATGGCATCATTGAGCACAAGACAACTATACTTAAATGAATCTGCATCAAAGAAGTAAGATTCTTCTTTGATGATTTCTTCAAAAGGACTTGACTTTGACACATCTTGTGGTGTTCTAACTTAATCCAAAGAATAACATAGAACTCATAGGAAGCAAGTTGATGGAAATAACGTTAGAGCATGGCTGGGTTGTGAGGGCTGTGAGGATACTGTGAGGTCACATTAATAGAGAGGAGAGAATGGCGTCTCTCATATTACCAGTATGCAAAAAAACAGGATCATTAAAATAATGCTGAGCTTAACCACGCAGATATATAAGATTTAGACTATCTAGAAGGCAACGAATGACGCTTGCTCAAAGAAGCTGCAAAGGCTCTGTTGTGATGCTAAAAAGGCAAATACAACTAACTAATAATGAAAAAGATCAGACTATTCAACGCAAAGTAATATTTTGACAAGCTTTCATCAAGCAATTTCTGTAATGGTTGGTGTTACCTAGTAGAATGTTTAGCCTTTCAAACAGTATCCATACAATATCACAAGTACTAGGTTTAATTTTTAATAAGTATGCGTATAGCCCATCCGGTAACATATACTGAAAATAACAATGTTTAGCTAAGCTTTTATATTATCTATGGCATCCTGCCCTGCTTGATGCCAGAGAAGACTTAATGAGGACTTGTTAATAAAGACGACAAATAGTCAAAAAGAGGAAAGCAATATGCATTTCTCAAGAAAAGAAAAAAATATTTCCTAACACTTAGATCTAAAAAGGCAAAAATCATGAGACTAGTGATTTGTATACATAATAATTAAAACATTCCTGCACCAAAAATATCCCCTAAATTAAATTGCAAACAAGCAAACTGGGTAAAATATTTACATCCTATGTAACAAAGGGCTAGTATTCTCAGTATGTAAAGATTCTAATACATAAGTAAGAAAAAAAACAGACAACTCAATGAAAAATTGTGCAAAGTATATGAGCATAAAATTCACTAAAGAATATAAAATTTGACCTATTAATCAAAGAACTAGAAACTAAATTAATAGATACATTTATTTGTTATTAGAAAAGATTTAATAGAATAGTAACCCACAGTTTGGCCCAGATGTGAACATTCTCCAATATTGATGGTATTATGTAAATAGACTCCTATCTATCCAAAAGGTAATTTGGCAATATGTGTTAAAAAATGCATGCCTGTTCTCACTCATACGTGGAAACTCAAAAACATGATCTTATTGAAGTAGAGAGTAGAATTAGGGTTAATAAAGGCTGGGAAGGGTAAAAGGAAGGGAGAGGTTGATTAATGAATGCAAATTACATCTAGATGGGAGGAATCAGTTCTACCTTTCTATAGCAATGTAAGGCAAATACAGTTAACAATAAGTTACCATATGTTCAAAAAGCTAGAAGAGAGGATTTTGAATGTTCTCAACACAATAAAGGACAAATGTTTGAGGTAATAAATAGTGTGGTGATCAGATGTGATCACTACACATTATACGTGTATATCAAAATACTACTCTATAACCTATAAATATATACGATTATTACATGTAAACTAAAAAGAAAAACAAAACAAAAAAAAAGTATGCTATGTAACTAAGCAATTTTTTTTCAAGACAGCTCTGTTGCTCAGGCTGGAGTGCAGTGGTGCAATATGGGCTCACTGCAACCTCCACCTCCTGGGCTCAAGGGATTCTCCTGTCTCAGAAGCCCAAGTATCTGGGACTACAGGTGCACACCACCATGCCCAGCTAATTTTTGTATTTTTTGGTAGAGATGCGGTTTCACCATGTTGGCCAGGCTCCTGACCCCAAAGTGCTGGGATTACAGGTATAAGCCACTGCACCTGGCCTAAGCAATTCTTTTTTCAGAAATTTATCACAAGCAAATAATCAAGAATGTAAAGATATATACACAAATATGTTCTTAAGAATAACTGCTCACATTTCTCAAATGCCAAGTACTGTATAACACCCATGAAAATCACATTCTACAGATGCAAAATTACAGTCTTGGGAGGTTAAATACTTTTTCCAAGACACAGTCAAGAATCAAAACCCTGTCAGTATGACTCAAAAGCTTTAGCTATAAACATATAAAATAAAATTTTGCATATAAAAAATGTTGTCTGGATGCAATGGTTCATGTCTGTAATCTCAAAACTTTGGGAAGCCAAGGCAGGAGGGTCACTTGTGCCCAGAAGTTCAAGGCCAACTTGGGCAACATGGCAAGACTCCATCTCCACAAATAATAATAATTAGCTGGGCATGGTAGTGCATGCCTCTAGTCCTAGATACTCAGAAGGCTGAGAATACAGAATCACTTGAGCCTGGGGATGGAGCTTGAGCAGTGAGCTGAGATTAAGTCACTGCACTCCAGCCTGGGCAACAAAGTGAGACCTTGTCTCAAAGAAAAGGAAAAAAAAAAAAAAAAAAGGTCTAGGACAAAATGGAGTGACTGTGGCAGATAACTGAAAAGATATAGAGACCTAAAGAAAACCAAAAGTGATGGAAGGAGAGGCAAGAAAACAGGAGTAGAGAGATAGAGTAAAAGACAAAGACAAAAAGCAGCACGTTTTGAAATGATTAATATTGTTTAGCTTATTCTTCTTTAGGCTAATTTGTTTCTTATTATTGTTTGAAATAAGTATATTTATGGAATATAAATATATTTTAAAATAAATTAATTGCTAATGGAGACAGGGGACACAGAGCTTTCTAATTGGATATATGCCCTGTAGCACTACTGAAGCAAATGGGCTAGATTTCATAGGCAATATCTTGTGCCATTCGTCTATATAGGTAGAGGATATAATTCCAAAATGTAAATTAGAGAAGGCTGATTTCCAGGAGTCCAAGATAAATAGTAAAAGAAACTGATGGCCCAATTCAATTCTGGAGAAGCTTGGAGTGTGGTTATTCTATGTTGCTGACTTATGAATACACAAGTAGTTTATTAATCAATACATAAGGAAATACCAATATCCTTTTTAATGAAAACGATGAACCCTATTTGCAACCCCATCTGTATAAAGAATGTGCATGTATGAACATATGCATTGGCATGCACTGGTGCAAACACGCATCATAAAAAAACACAAAAACAAAAATAAATCCTGAAACCTTTTCTTGCAGCACACGATGGTGGTAGATCAGTCATGTCAATTTAGGTCATGAAAAAGTAATTATATCAGTTTTCATAGTGAATTTACCTTCTTGGATTACATTGCCTAAGATCTGTAGCTATAATTAGGTAAAATTCCAGTGAGTGTAAAAATTATTTGGAACCACATATTCTCAAATAGCAAAAGACAAAATACATATGTATTGCTATATTTGGGATCTTTTTTTTTTTTTTTTTCTTTGAGACAGAGTTTCTCTTTGTTGTCCAGGCTGGAGTGCAGTGGCACAATCTCAGCTCACTGCAGCCTCTGTCTTCCGGATTCAAGGGATTCTCCTGCCTCAGCTTCCCAAGTAGCTGGGATTACAGGCACATGACACTGTGCCCAGCTAAACTTTTTTTGTATTTTTCGTAGAGACGGGGTTTCTCCATGTTGGCCAGGCTGGTCTTGAACTCCTGGCCTCAACTGATCTGCTTGGCTCGGCTTCCCAAAGTGCTGGGATTACAGGTGTGGGCCACCATGCTTGGCCTATATATATTTTTTTAAAAAATGCTTTTTTAAGTCACTGTTAATTTTTTTAAAACCATACTTTAGAGCCATACTAAATGTGGTTAAACATTTATGAATGAACCAATATTTTTCATTCTCTTGTCTTCATGCAAATAAATGAACATTATACCATTAAAATACCATTACCCAAATGCTAGACTTCATAGAACTTTCACAAACTGAATCTGGATGTCCGGAAAAGGACTGCAGGGAGGCTGCAATCAGTTTGCACATCCTTTCCTTAAGCCTAAAAAATTTTCATTCACTGTTAGGTTCATCCTCAAATCTCATCTTATTTTCATGGGAATAAATACAAATACATAATTAAGTTTTCTGATAAATATTAACATGGTCATTAGGTAGGCTGAGATATACTCTCAGCATTATTCTTTCTAGCAATAATTATTGCCAGCATAAGGTGATCTTTGCATGCGGTTGATGACCACATTAGGATACTCACTGTTGGTATGAACACTCTTGGTAAAATTAGTACTTATGATGTTCTTCATCGTAGCTAGAAGAGTGTCCCAGAGACGCAAAGCAAATTGTGTACTTTCTCTTCCAAGTCAATATTCTAACCAGAATAAAGCATGTAGAGAGTAAGATCATATTACAAAGAAAAATATTAATTTCTGGCTAAAGTGTTTACTTAACAAAAGAAGGAAAATTGCTGTTTTATCTCATCTTCTTTACTACTTGTTTCCCTCACAATTCATTCTAAAAATTCTGGTAAAAATGAGGCAAAGAAAGCAAATAGTTTGCTACAGTTTACCTTAACTTACACTAGACACTGACATAAAGATGGTAAATAGGTTCTAATTGGGCTGCCCTCTCTGATCATTCAGTAACTGTTGCCAAGACCTCTGTGTCAAGAAAAATTCTGAGTGCTGTTATTAATTACCAGTGCCTACTGCAGAAACCTGAAGGAGACACTGGAGGTTACAATTTGTCTCTATTCTTTCCTGGAATTTTTTTTTTTTTTTTTTGAAATGGAGTCTTACTTTGTCACCAGGCTGGAGTGCAGTGGTGCAATCTCAGCTCACTGCAACCTCACCTCCTGGGTTCAAGCGATTCCTCCGCCTCAGCCTCCCGAGTTGCTGGGACCACAAGTGTGTGCCATCACACCTGGCTAATTTTTTTTTTTTGTAATTTTAGTAGAGGTGGGGTTTCACTGGGTTGGCCAGGATGGTCTCGATCTCTTGACCTCATGATCCACCAGCCTCGGCCTCCCAAAGTTCTGGGATTACAGGCGTGAGCCACCGCAGCCAGTCTACTTCCTGGCTTTTAAGCTCAATGAATATCCATTCACTGTTAGACTAATCCACAAGCCTCATCTTATTTTGATGGAAATATAAACAACTAGACAATTCAGTTCTTTGGTAAATATTAACATAGACATTAGTTAGGCTGAGATACACTCTCAGCAAGAAGCAATGAACAGAAAGATTTAAGCTGGTAGTCAACAAAGATGAGAGAACCTGTGGCCCATACCCATGTGAGTCAGAAGAATTGATCTGTGAATTCCAAGGGCTTCCAAGAGACATTTTATAGAGGAAGCAAGAAATTCCATATTTAAGCTTCCTATAAAACACTGGATGAGGTGGGGAGACAGGCACATATTACTACATATCAACATAGACTGTCTCCATTTTTCTTATTAATTTTGTCCTTATCGGCTCCTGTATTTTTTTTAAAGTATGAGAAAATTTGTTTACAAGTATAGTAATCAATCCATTCTCTTGAAAGCTTATGCATTATTTTGTTGTGTTTATCTTTTAATTTCAAAATGAAGTATAGAATTCTTCAGATGAGCCATTATAGTAAAAGAGAGCAAAGGAATATATTTAGATTCATATGTGGGTTTGAGCCCTAGCACTGCCACTGATTTTCTTCACTTGTTAATTGCTCTATTCAATAAACACTTGTTGAGAACTGTGGGTAATAGAAAAACAAGATAAATCAAAAGATTTCACAGAATTTACAGCATAGCTGGGGAATAGACTAGTAAATAGCAAAGTGGAAAATATTACAAAGGCACAGTCTGGAAGCAGAAAGAAAAGAATGAACCTGGCTAGCAGTTGGATTTCTTTCATTTTCCCACCTATACCTTGTAAAAATACACATTCTGCTCCTTCGTATAGTTATTTTGAGGGTATAATAAGATGATATGTAACTTATTTTACTGTAAATATATTAAGCTACATTTACTTCTTATTCCATTTGGGGTGAAATGAGCACAGTCTGGCATCTAAAAACTAAGTCCAGACCATACAAACTCAGTGTCAAATATTTTACTTCAATCATTATACAACAACAGCATCATCAAGCATTCACAAAGCAAATGTACAGTCAATGCAATTTTAGGGCATCCCTCCTAGACATAAATGTGAAATTCTCCTTGGACTGGAGACATCTTCAGGGAAAGCTTTCTGATAACCACAAGCACCCAAGACCCTAATCTTGGTTAATCACTAACAGGTCAGCATCTCTGAAAACAACACAGCCTAAGAGCAGAAGAATGTGTGGTCTGGTTCTCATAGAATTTTAAACCTAGGACAAAACATAAGGATTTAGAAGGTTATTTTTTTTTTTAAATCTGAATTAATAACACATTATCAGTTTGGTAAGAAAATATGAGCTGCAATTATCAAGCTTCCAGATATATAACATAGCTTAGAAATAGCATGCATTTGCTACTGACTCTGTAGAGGAAGAATATATAATTTTATAGTACAATCAACCTTTTGCAATATAATTAGTCTATCAAAACATCTTAAAACACTACAAAAATCTTACATTGTTTTATTTGTACTGGATAAGCAATTAAGTTAGCTCAATAAATCCTACCGTATCCTCAAAACACCTATAATAAGATAAACAACATGTATTGGGTAAAAATTAAAAAGAATTTTGTAGCATGATGTATTTTATTCATTTTGTTTATCTATATTACAGACATTTTAAAAATTAGAAATCAGATTCTCTTTGCTCTTAGTTTTAGAACTCTAGGCTAAAGAAATGTCTGGCCCAGGAAGTTTTACCCCATTCAAAAAAAATCATGACTTTCCACTCTCTTTCTTATAAATGAATAAGTATCTAATCAAGCATGCAAAGTTCTGGATACCGAATACTACTTAAAGTTCTGAACATCTCATTAAGAAAATGACCCTGAGTTAATGAGGACTGATAGATGCCATTCTTCTGAAGAAACTGAAGAATTCTTGATCTGGGGCAAGTTACCTGGTCCTGCATGAAACAGTGCTACTTGTTTAGAAATTGACATAGAGTCAATGAGGCAAGATAAGTAATATAAAAGATCAATTTATTGTTAGACAGCTGGGACAGGAAATCTCAAACTAGTACTTTATGAAATATTTACATTAAACTGAAGAAAATAGTATGTAACATAAAATGGCTTATCACATATAGATGGTGGAAGGATTCAACTGAATAGTCATGGAATACCATGTTCCAGAAGTGAAGTGAATACATGTAGTATCAATTTTAAAGAAGCCTGGATTGCTGGAATTTAGTAGTTCATCCCAGACAAAGTCTTCCTTTAATACTGATTTTAATTCATTTTATTGTTTTTTTTTTCCACCTGGATTGTACAGAAGATAGCAATTTGCCAAACTTTAAATTATGATACAGATGTGCAGAAATATTGTTTTATAAATAAATAATTTATGATAGTTCTAACTCACATAAATTTATTTGGCTTTTATATAAGTTGAAAGGGAACCACTGGGATTTCTAGACAAAAATGCTTTCAGGAATAAAAATAGTGGATTAAAGCATTCAACATGGTAGCCTTGTACACAGTAGGCAGGGGAGAAAAGGAGCAGAAAGTGGAAAGGCCAGTTTAGAGGCTGTTACAGTGGGCTAAGTGTGAGGTAACAATCTTTTTTTTTTTTAAAGAAAAGACACCCTTTGAGAGGCCAAGACAGCAGGATCATTTGAGGCCAGGAGTTTGAGACCAACCTGGGCAACATAGTGAGACCTCATCCCTACAAAAAATTTAAAAATTAGTAGGTGTGATGATGTGTGCTTGTACCCCCAGCTACTCAGGAGGCTGAGGTAGGAGGATCACTTGAACACAGGACTTGGAGGCTGCAGTCAGTTGTGATCATACCACTGCACTCAGGCCTGCAGACAGAGCAAGATTCTGTCTCCAAAAAAAAATAAACAAATGCAAATAAAAAAAAAGTAAAAATAACTTGTAAAAAGACATAATTAAAAAGAGATATTAAATACAAAATTACAAAGTTTGGCAATTGATTGGATAAAAACAAAAATGCCAGGTGGTCGGCTCAGCAAATGGGAGAGAAGATGCTCTGCTAGAAGTCAGTAGGAGGAGCTGGATGATCCAAGAAGAAGCTAAAGAGTAGGACATCTGTTAGACTTACAGATATGAGACACACAGAAGGATAGGGATAAAGACCTATGACACATCCATATGAAAATGGAGGATATAGAATTCAAGACAGAAGTTAGGTAACACAAGGATTTAGTAAACATAAAATGACTATTAACGTCGTATTAGTAGTTAAGATTATAAAAGCATTTTAAAATTACAATAAAACCAAAGACAGAATGTTGAGTGAAAATATTTTAAGAGGACAGAAGGAAGATGTGGAAACAGAAATTTTCATTCATTCATTTTGTCAATATCTATTGCTCTGTTAAGTGCCACACTAAATACCAAACTCACAAGAACCAAGACAGAGATGTATGATGTATATTTGGAATCAAAAGACTATAAGTCACATTATTTCAATAGTGGCCTTCATCAAGAAATTTAGGTTGCCTTGAGTACACATGGACACACAGAGGGGAGCAATAGACACTGGCACTTAACTGAGGGTGGAGGGGGGGAGAAGAGTGAGGACGGAAATCTACCTATTGGTTACTATGCTCACTACCTGGGTGGAAAAAATCATTTGTACTCTGAACCCCAGTGACATGTGATTTACCCACATAACAAACCTGCATGTGTACCCTCGGAACCTAACATAAAAGTTGGAAGGAACAAAAATTAGGCCTAATAAAGCATGTTTTGTTTCCTTTTGTTATGTTTACAATGATATATTATTTGTGCAAATATCTCTTGAAAATCAAATATCTAAAAGGAATTTGCCAAATTGTAAAAAATTTATTAATATGGTTTCAGAAGTTAGGTTTCAAAAGTTAACATGTAGTCCTTTTTTTCCCTGAAAAATACAGCAAATCGCTAGAGAAATGGAAACCCCACAAATGCAGAATTTAGCTTGTAAGACATTTTCAAAAGATTCTGTTAAAAAGAAAATATAAGAAGTGAAGGTTTTGTTCCTTAACATGTCCTAATTAGATAACAGCAACATGGCTGTATACGCACAGCATAATCTTCATTAACTGAAAGAATCCATTGGTCGAATTTGTGGCCATATAGCAAAATGGCCTCAAGCAGAGGGACCATCAGCAGGGTGAAATGACTCTGCCAAGGAGAGGTAGAACAATTGCTTGCTTCTTTTACACTGGATTCTACTTCCATTTCTTACATGGTTGTTTAGTCTTAGCTTTGCTTTTAAACTTTATGGTTTCACATGTAAAGACTCTTTCGTGGTCTGGTATATGGCTGGAAAATGTTATTTCTGGACATCTAACAAAATAATTTTAAAAACTGGTATTTATTTTACATAGTCTGAACAGAAAAAATACCAAGAATATCTTATTCAAAATAGAATAGCCCAGAGTTTACACTTATAAAAAAATTTTTGAGTGAAAAGTGAATAAAAACTTGCATTCAAAATAATGAAATTTTTAAAATGGTCACCAGAGGTGAATCCTGCTTTAATTCTCTGCTTAGAATTCCTGTCATAAAAGCAAATATATATATATGTGTGTGTGTGTGTGTGTGTGTATATATAGTGTGTGTGTATATATATATATGTATATATATATGTGTGTATATATATATATGGTTTGTTTTTTTGCTTTTAGAACAGGATCTCAGTCTGTCACCCAGGCTGGAGTATAGTCATAATTCAATCATAGTTCAATCCTCAGGCCATCCTCCCACCACAGCCTCCCAAGTAGTTGGGACTAGGCGTGCGCTACCATACCTAGCTAATTTTTAAGTTTATGGTAGAGATGGAATCTTGCTTTGTTGTCCAAGCTGGTCTCAAACTGCTGGCCTCAAGTGATTCGCTCACCTTGGCCTCCTAAAGTGCTGGGATTATAGACATGAGCCACTACTCCTGACCAAAATTTACTTTTTAAAGCAATCTATACACCAGATAATGTTACTTGGATTACAGCCAGGTTAAAAGTTCCCTGAGAACTGACACCTTACAGATATGTTACCAGAAACCACTGTTAAAACTAAAGAAATAAAAGTAATCCTGTACACTAGCAATGCTGTACTTGGCCCATTGTCAAAGATTCTACTGACAAGGAATCCACTCACTTTAACTCTTGGACCAGGCCAGTATATTAAAAGAACTTTGTATTAATTAAAAATAAATTTTCCCTACATTTTATAATGTTTAATTGAATATCATTTCGTAATAATTATGTTATCCCAATGTATTTTAATCATTAAGAAAACTTTCTCTTGTTCATATACTCTGTCTTTCATCAAAATTATGTTTTTCTGTATATAATATTTCAAAAGTCATATTTAGCAAATGTTCTAATTGTCTCTAATGTTGACCCTGCCACAGACTCACATGTACACTGAAATCACAATCTTTAGAGAAAAAAATTAAGATGAAAATGTATATATAGATATATATCTTTTAGAAAATTGTATGTAGTAAAATTTAAAAAATAATTGACTTTTCAAGTATCATCACTTTTACTTTAGGTTCTTGAAAAAGAAAAAAAAAAACAAATAAGTACAGACTTATCCTACAAAATGCCACTATTCAGTACCTCCGTCTGATTTTACAGTCTATGTTTTTAAATCAATCATCCCAGAAAGGATAATGAAAACTATACCTACACTAACAGGAATTTTATTTTACAAATATTTTCAAATGCATTTACAGCTTATGGGCTTTTTGTGAGCACAGACAAAAAACATAGCTTTCCAACCAATGTCCATTTCTCCCTCTAATTGAAAGTCAAGTGTTTTCAAGGAGGGAGGGTCATAGAGCATTCTGATCGATGTTCAAGTATCATGGGTATGATAGTAAATTTGGTGCTCCAGCAGAGCTGATTTTTAAACTGGGCTTTATAGGATGAACATATGTTCTTTAGTGAAAGAGGGAAGAACATTTCAGACTGAAAGGACAGACTGTGTGGAAGTAGCAAGGCTGAATGCTATGTCATGATGGCCAACACTGTGGATGGAGAGAGCAGCAATTCCTACACTGTCTTGGGCATCACAAAGAGAGTGTTTTTCTAAAACCAGATTTCCAGGTTCTTGTCTAGAAATAGAAACTCCCAGAGTGGAGTTTGAGCACCTATAAGTGTTTAGGAAAGCACAAGACATATGCAGAATCTTACTCAGTTCTAGATTAAGCCTGAAGTGGTACATACATCATTAAGGATGGCTATATACTTTTAAGTAAATAATTTCATTTTCATTTTCTCTAAAAAAATTTTGTAATGCAAGAAATTCTTTCAGCAAGTCTAGCATACTGGCTGGGTGTGGTGGCTCCTGCCCGTAAGTCCAACCAATGTCCATTTTTCCCTCTAATTGAGAGTCAAGTGTTTTCAATTTTGAGAGGTCAAGATGGGCTGATCACTTGAGGTCAGGAGTTCCAGATCAGCCTGGCCGACATGGTGGAACCCTGTGTCTACGAAAAATACAAAAGTTAGTTGGGCATGGTGACAGGTACCTGTAGTCCCAGCTACTTGGAAGGCTGAGGTGGGAGAACTGATTGAACCCAGGGGATGTAGGTTGCAGTGAGCTGAGATTGCACCACTGCACTCTAGCCTGGACGGCAGAGCAAGACTCTGTCTCAAAAAAAAAAAAAAAAAAAAGAGAGAGTATGGTATAAACTGCTTTTGTTGTTACCACAATTGTATTTTTTTTTTTAGACAGAATCTTGCTCTGTTGCCCAGGCTGGAGTGCAGTGGCGTGATCTCAGGTTACTACTATCTCCGCCTCCTGGGTTCAAGTGATTCTTCTGTCTCAACCTCCCGAGTAGCTGGGATGACAGTTATGTGCCGCCACACCTGGCTAATTTTTGTATTTTTGTAAGGGACAGGGTTTCACCATATTGGTCAGGCTGGTCTCAAACTCCTGACCTCTGGTGATCCACCCACCTTAGCCTCTCGAAGTGCTGGGATAACAGGAGTGAGCCACTGTGCCCAGTACACCATTGTATTTTTAATAGCCAAGACATGGCTAGAAAAGCCACAGGAAGGGCATAGGTACTCACATTTATACTCCTTAAACACTGAAACAGTTAAGCTATATTCAACCAATATTGCAATATTAAAATAGGCCCAACTCTTTCTTCCAAAAAATAGTAATAGAGTTTGACTATGCTGAACTACAGTCTGAATTTCTTATCTAGCATTCTAGAATAACATTGATGCATCATAATGGGCTTGGTCTTTAAAAGTTACTGAAATAGTAAGTCTCTAGACTTACCAGTTTCTTAATACATCTGCTCCTGACCAAAAGTATTTGCATACAGCTATGTTGACAGTGTGACTGCTAATTACCAATAACATCTTTCTAATGAGGGCTGAGTTTTTTTCAAAAAAAAAAAAAATCTATCACTCATCTCTAGTTAGTAAAATGTTCTAGCTAGACAGTTAAAATAGGCTGTGACTTTAGTTCCTTTACCAGGTATCATTTGGCCTGGATGGATTTATTCCTCAGCACCCAGAGTTAGGAGTTTTAAAGTTTCCTCATAAAACTATGAGTTAATTCAGTTGACCATCACTGAACTTCATGTGTCCCTACATACAGTCAACTTAAAATGGCTATCATGGGTGGCAGGCACGTTCATGCAAACCATGATTGTCTTAGCAGAAACCTGTAACAGAGCAGAGCTCAGATTAATTGGAAATCTATCTGTCACATGTTGGGCATGCAGTCTATAGCACCATATTCAGATGTGCAACGTAGATTCATGTGATGGTAACTTATCAGTTTCTCCAATCAGAAGCTCCAAGAAGCTGAGAATCCCCTAAGAGACACAAATCAGAGCTCAGTCTCTGAGATTCGATCTGAAGGCCTGAAATCTGTGGCTGTGTTAGTGGCAAACTCTATATTCTTATTTCTTTCAACTTCCTTTACATTCTACTCTTTTCCTTTTTTCCATACTTCTGCATTGCAAAGACAAATGGTAAATGTAAAAGATGTAAATGGTTTAAATTGGAGTATGTAAATGTTTGAAAAGAAAAATTCTTACTCAAGTCCTTAAAGAAATAATCTTCTTTATAAAAGGGATGTGTGTGTATTTTCTCACAAGCTCAGCTTCAAATTATCTAACAAGAGTTATAGGACGCAGAGAATGGAAATGAAAAGTGGCTTGTAAGATGTCAGGCGATAATACACCTCGGGAGGTCAGGCTCGGTGGCTTGATGAGGGCCTTTTGGTCACTGCCAGCTCCGATTTAGGAATATGCTATTGATGGCCACACCAAAGAGGCCTGGAGGAAGTGCAGACTAGTAAATCACTTGTTTACCTCAAGTGAGCACCAGTGGTACTCAGTCAATGATTTTATTGATCCAAATACTGTTCAATTAAGTGTGTTTATTTTGATTCTGTGATTAACATGCATTTGCAGAAGGCATACTCACAGTGAAACAAAGTCTAAATTTATCCCTTTCACCTCTGCTTATCTTGTCCTTGTGTCTTAGTGTCATTTTGATTTAATGAATTATACATTAAATGAATAGATATTATAATGTTTAAGAGTAGTATTAAGTGTAATGCCTAAACTCGTAGGCCTTCTAAAAATTTATTTTATTAGAACAATCAGTGAAATGACAGAAGTTGGTAATTAAACTTAAGGAATAGGTTCCTGGATGCTAGGTAAGGGTCCAGTTGTATGGGTGCTGATAAAAGAAGCAAGATCGATTTTGCTTCCAAAATTGCCAGATTCAAATTAATAAAGCAATAGTCAAAGAAGGAAAAAAACAGAAGTGCAGTTTATTTGGTCAAATGGGAGAAGGAGACCAAAGCATAATTCTAAGGGTGTCAAGAGTGGAATTTGGTGTGGCTCTTTGACGTCGCCCAGTAAGCGTATCAACATCACCCAAATGTCCTTTTTCTAACCACCTCTTAACACACAATACCTTCATTCTCTCCTTATTCCTCTTGTACATCCTCATTTGTCCCTCTAGGGATACATTTGCCAGACCTATTTGTGTGGAAGCACTCTGTGCCCAAACCAATCAGCAATGATTCCCACATAACAATACAACTGGAGAGAACGCTATTTCTGAGATTCTATTTAAAACTTCAACATGCCATTGAATGAAAGCCAGGAAATATAACCAAAAATGCTGGCTAGAATTCTTCAGAAATTTTTCTGCTCCTGTCTTTATTATAGCTAAGGCAAAGAGCATGATCATTTCTGAAACAGGAGGAATACACAAAAGCTTTGACCACTCTTTTCCCCAAAATCTACACATTCTGAAAAAAACCTGTTTTTAGATGGTGATATAAATAATGGGAAACTCTGGAAATAGAAACTTTCTGATTATTTTTAAGGTGTCTCCATTTCTATCTCTGCTACAAAGCCCTTCCAGATGGCTCAGGCTATTTCTTTGTTCCTCCTGCCAAATAAAAACCTGCGTTGTTTCTACCCAAAAGATACATTTATCTCTTCCGAATCTTGGCCCACACAAATACAAATTTAATAACTCATTCCAATTGTCTTAGCTCTTGAGATTTTAAACTTGGGATAAGGATGGAGAGTAACCACTGTACTTGATGTTGCTCCTGGCCATTGGAATGTGGTCTTCACACCTCTTGCCTAAGTTGATATTGAAAAGGAGAAGTTTCCAGTTGAAATTGCTTTATTTTTATTTTCTCCCCCAACAGAGCTGTAGTTTTTAAATTGCTGAAGTGCACATAATTTAAACACATAGATCTCATTCATAGGAACACAGCCACCTCTCTATTGCATCGCTTCATGCATGGCTAGACTTCCCTGGAGAATGAATTATATTCTGCTTCTGGAATTCACTGTCATCTGTTACTAGTCTCTAGATATTCTGAATCCTCTGTGTAGCATTTGCTGCACTTCATCATCTCCTCCAAGCAGGTTTTCCTTAGTTTGTTTCCTTGATCCTCTACTCTTATAAATTTCTTTTTAATCTTTCAGATAATTTCCTTCATTGGCTTCTCCTTTCTTATCACCACTCATATGTAGAGGTACTTCTGCTCATGCCTGCTTTTACTTGGAAACCTCATTCACCTTCATTAAAATACCTGTAAATTCAATTGACATGATTTTTCAAAACTCTATCAGCAGCCTCTGATCTCTGCAGTTTGACTTCTTCCCTTAGATGCCCTGTAAAAACTTCGCACACAAATGGGCTAAAAATTGCACTCATTGCTCCTTTTTCCTCAAATAATTTCCCCCTTTTTAAAAATCTATTTCTGGCACAACTGCCTATCTCAAATAATTTTCCCTTTTGTTAAACTATTTCTGGCATAACTGCCCTCTCAGTTGCCATGTGTTTAAAAAACAGCTTAACCACTTGAAACTCTTCTGACTTTCTTTACCTTTACCTCCTTTATAATCAACTTTCAAGTTTTGTAAATTTTATTTCAGAAAAATGTTTTACATAATTCCCCCTCCCCATTTCAATTTTTGCTTCAAGTATCTGTTTACCTATATCCCTACAGCATTACAGAAGTGCTCTCCTTGACATATCTCTCAAACCAATCCATCCCCACTCTTTCATTTCCATAGGTTTTTGGGAAACAGGTGGTATTTGGATACATGAGTTAGTTCTTTAGTGGTGATTCGTGAGACTCTGGTGCACCCATCTCACAAGCAGTGTACACTGAACCCAATTTACACTCTTCTTTCCCTCCCTCCTTCTGAACTTGTTTTCCCTATCTTCCTCTCTTCTCCCTTCTTCCCTTCTGTCTCCTTTCTCCTACTGTTTTTTTTCCTTCCTTTTTGTTCTTCCTTTACTATTATAAATATGTTCTAAGCACCAGGGAATACAAATAAAAAACAAGCAGAATCTCTCCCATCAGAATTTTTCTAGATGAGTCTTCTACAAGACTCTCCTGACCAAAATGAATAAAGATTTACAAAACACGTACAAAATAAAGTTCATGTTATTTTATCTAGTATTCAACAATTCCTTTCCACTGCCATATATATCACATATAAATGGTCTAATGTCAACTTATTTTTCAGGTCTAACTTATTTTCTGTTGCAACTCAAGTAGTTTTCATTCCTCATATAAGTACCGCACGCTAACCGATTGCGCTACTGGAGCACCCGAGTTTTAATTCTTCAAAAGAGTTGCTCCATGATTTCAGTCAATGATCCACAATACTAACTACCAATCTGAGACTGAAAGTTCTGAGTCTATTTTTTCACGAGGTATGAAGAAGGCAACCATCTTTAATAATTTTAGGGCTTGAATTTCTTCCAAAGGTCTGGACCTATAAATATAACAAATATTATGTATTCATATCACTTGTGAATGTGTGAATGATATTAAACTCATAACATTAAACTTTAAATTGTATATTGTTTTTCTCCTGACCATTTCATTGACTCATAATGGGCAAGAATGCCTATAACAACATGGAATTACTCATGCTCCCATTATACCTTTTATTATTCCTCCCTACTTACACCCATCTTTGCATGCATCAGTCCTATAAAATATTTTTAGAGCCGAATAAACAGCCATCTCTATGAAGCCTTTCCTGATCACTCAGATGGAAAGAAATCCTTGTCCTCTTGCCCACTAAATGCCCACATTTCAATATGCTATCTTTGTATTTTCTTAAGATTGAACTCAGGCACACATAAGGAGTGGGTATATCAAAATCTTTTGTTTCTTGACTCCTAGATAATATTCCAAAGAAACCATGAGTTAGTTATATTATGATCTCTTAGAACCAAGGTTACCACAGTTGATAGCTCCTTTCTTGGTATTTTCAAGAAGCAAGATGAATAGAAAGGGACAAAAATAAAGACTTAAGATTAACAGTTTTTAAAGTTTTGAAATATAACATGGAATTTTATAAAAAGGAAACATAATTAAATGTAAACGAACAGTTTGTTCTTCGAGAAGGCTCTAAGTATCCTAATCCTGTTGTCTATGACAGAATGATATGTTTTTGCCAGCCTTACACCTTAGTCGCTGCTGATCTAATGATTCAAAAACAGGAAGAAAAGCTTCCTAAATTATGGTTACTGTGTGAACTTCCTTACATGGGTCTAGAAGAATTTAATATAGAAAAAAAAAAAAGCAGAGTGGGCAGGGTGGCTCATGCCTATAGTCCCAGCACTTTGGGAGGCTGAGGCAGGCAGATTTCTTGAACCCAGGAGTTTGACACCAGCCTGGGCAACACAGTGAAACCTTGTCTCTACTAAAAATATAAAAATTACCCATGTGTGGTGCCAAATGCCTGTGGTCCCAGGTATTGGGGAGGCTGAGGTGGGAGGATCACATGAACCCAGGATGTCAAGGCTACAGTGAGCTGAGATTGCACCACTGCACTCCAGCCTGGGTGATAGAGTGAAACTCTTTCTCTATAAAAGAAAGAAAAGGAAAAAAGGAAGGAAAGAAGGAAGGAAGGAAGGAAGGAAGGAGGGAGGGAGGGAGGGAGGGAGGGAGGGAGGGAAGGAAGGAAGGAAGAAAGAAAAAAAGAAAGAAAGAAGGAAAGAAAGAAAGAAAGAAAGAAAGAAAGAAAGAAAGAAAGAAAGAAACAAACAAAGAGAAACAAAGAAAGAGAAAGAAAAAGAAAGAAAGAAAGAGGAAAAGAGAAAGAGGGAAGCAAGGAAGGGAGGGAGAAAGGGAGGGAGGTAAGGAGGGAGGGAGGAAGGAAGGAAGGAAGGAAGGAAGGAAAAAAAGTAGAAACAAATCTTGGTCTGCTGATTTCTTTGGCTTTATACAAGACCTATGGATAGACAGTGAATATGTGAAATTAAGCAAATCAGTGGCTTTGGTTCAGTGATGAAAGTTTTCGGGAAATGTTACTGTAATTATAAAGATTGTGGAGATGTCACCACGACTTCTGTTCCTCTTAGACAACCTGAACTTGCTACATGATCAGCCATCTTCAGAATCAGCTTACCAAAATCTTTATTTGATCCCCACCCTGACTGAATAAGGATGTAAATACTTATCCCTTAACGGACCTGGTTAGTTCATAACTGTGTGAGCATCATCAGAAGACACACTCATAAGCCTTGGGATCTTAATGGGGGCACCTAGGGTTCAGTGGCAAGGCTGGGTGCCCTGAGGATGTGGCTTTTCTTTACCTATCCACAAGAAAAACAAAACTTTGGATAAATGTGTCACTAAAAATAACCTTGAGTACCACTGTTACGAAGTCTTCCTCCTATTTCTGATGCCTTAGCTCATTAATTTGTGAGGTGCTTATCTCCACATGTAATTGATTCACCAGTTAAATTCTAAAAAACGGAAATATTTTGTCTCTTCATTTAAGAAGCCATGCCACACTGTTCCCTTCAAGAGGGATCTCTGTCTTGATTCTTAAATGGAGATCTCTAGATTTTTTTACTCAATTTCACATGTGCAAGTATAAATTTAACCTCACAGAACATGAAAGAATTCAAATTCAAGAAACATAGTACCATTTTGGATTGGTACTAACACACTGCTAACAAGTTATAATGGATTCTGACAAATTAATGGTGAATATAACCACTTTTCACAGATAGCCTATCCTAAATGCAATTGCAATTAGCTTGTCTCCATAAGAGAGCATAGTAGCTAAATTCATAAAAATAATTACCGTTTTTATCACTCACTATGTTCCAGGCACTATGCAAAGCAGATAACATTATCATTGGTAATCCCCACAAAAACCTTATTATATAGGTAGTAAAATAATCCCACATCATAAGTGAAGAAACAGAAGGTGAGAGAGGTTAAGTCACTTGCTCTATGTCACACAACAAATTTGTGACCAACCTGAGACTTAGATGCAGGCTTCCCTGACTCCAAAGCCCTTAATTACTATAATGCTCTGCCTAATAAGCAACTGAACAAAGTACAGAAAATCTTGAAGAACCTTAAACATCACAGTAGTATTAGTCTATACATGTAATTGTTTATTTTGTCATTAATAAAATAATCCATCAGAATAAAATGTCTTATGGCCATTTTATGACAAGATAATGAGAAGACAAATGCATAAGCCCTCTGATACTTTCTTAAAGTCAGAATATTTTTTAAAAACCTGTGACAGTTATAACTAATAAAAGGTAAAGCTGGGTAAGTATGTGAGAGAGGGTAAATTTACTCATAGTACTCAGAGATGTAGCTGGGCAGGTTTATTACTTAGAGTGTAAAACACTGTGATTGTAGATAGGGAAAACATTAATGCGAATTCCACCAGTAAGTCCATTTTTAGGATTCGGTAAACAAGTGCTTCAATTCTAAGAATGATTTTGGTCATGAAAGCAACCGTGTATTTACTGGAAGTAATCAGCTTCAGGAGAGGGGTGGAAAATTCTAGGTTAAATGCTCATGTTTGTAGTGTCCTATTATTCACATGTGTCATCTGATGGTCAATGTTCCTTTTATCTGTGATGACATAATGCTGGGTCTGGATGCTTGAGAGCAGCTTCAAGACAACCTTAACAAGTAATCAAAGCAGTTTTACCTTGCTTTTTTGAAAAACTTGAAGGACATCTTACGATTTGAAATTACCTGCATTTTTGGCAATATAAGCAACCATTAATTCATGACAAGCTGCTCAAAAATCAATTCTATATGTGAGACATTCGAGTTACATGTCCAGAAATCTGGAAAACCTTTGTCTCAATGGCTAGAAATTACCTGTCTGAGGAACTCAGTGAGCCAAATTACGTGGACTGTTCTAACCTCATTCTTTCAGTAAAATCAGAGGTATAAAAAGATTCTTTGTTTCTATTTTTCACACTACATTTCTCTTTTTGATCTGCTTACTTAGTATAGTTCTTATGTTTATTTTTCTAAAGAGAATATGGCCCAGATTTTTATATTAGTTTAATATTTCACCCTAATAAATGTTTTCTTTAGAAGACATTCCTGTCTATAAACTGAAATTCAAACCACAAAGGAAAAGTTTATTAAGAACAAAGTAAACTTAGTCAGAAATACACTAACTAATTTTATTAATAAAAATTCAATTTACTGATTTCTCAAACTAAATTCAAAACACAAGTTTATCTCGTTTTTTTTTTTTTTTCAAGGCTTGCCTTAACAACTTATCCATTCATTTTAGACAAGTCAGTCTAACTACACTTTTATATTAACCATACATGCCACTTTCCTTGATTGAAAAATGTTGTTAGGTTAAAGTCAGTTTTTTTTTTAAATTATGTTCTAAGCCCTAAAGGATAAACATTTATCCACTAAGACAGAAGGATAAAGATTTTAATGGCATCTTGCTTTAGGATTCAAAATAAATAAGGCAAAGATGAGTTTCCATCTTCTTAAGACTAAATTACAGAGATTAAAATATATAAACACAAAATGAATGTGTTCCATTTGCATATTATATTTCGCTCTTAAAGTTGATATTGAAGATTAAGGGTCACCATTTAATCCTCACTATCCTAATCCCTAAAATTACAAAGACAGGCATAAGTGCATGTCTGCTGCACTAAATTACCTTGAAAGAAAGCAAATTCCGGATGAAAAGGGAAGCATATTTATATTATGGTGATTTAAAATCTGTCGCCTAAACACATCTTCTCCTCTCGATCCATTGACCTAAATTGCACACTAAAAGCTTGTTTGTCTGCGAATGGGCAGCTAACACTTTGAGACAATCCAGAGATTCTTCACTTATGCAGAATCATGCCAACAATTTTTCTGACTACAATAAACACTGTCTTGTTCATATTCCACAGAAACAGAAATTGTGTTATAAAACAGAAGACCTTCCTTACAGTTTTAAAACCATTTCCTGGATAGTTAATTATGAAAATTCACAACTCTGGATATAAGAAGTTGTGGATGCAAAAATATTTATAAAGATATTTCACTAAAATACTGCCTAATCAAACAAAATATTGCTAATTTTGTTGAATTCTAATTCTTTTTTTTTGCGTGTGTGAAAACAGAAAAGATGAGCTTTTTTTCATGGTTGGAAAATGCTTTATAGACAAGGATTAACTTCCTGGATATTCTTGTAACACTTTCTGAAATCTGAAGTCCAGTGCGATGAATTTTCAAGGCAAAATAAACTCAACTCACCGATTAATCTAGTGGCTCAAAAATCTACAAAATTCTTATTTTCTTTTGGAAAGCACATTAATATCAATGTGCTTGTGTACAACAAAAACAGCATAATGGCATGGCAGAATAGTATACACTTGGAAAAGATCAAATTTCTTCCTAGGTCCTGCTGATTTTGTCAGGTATACATTTACTTTATAAGGCAATTTTCTGAAATCGCATTTTAGCTATCAATCAGATCATAACACTGGAATAGACTTGGTTTCTCTATAAATCTGTTCTATCATCAATAGAGTATCATGTGTCTTCCTTTAAAATATGCTTCAAACAATTTTGTGTATCTCTGAAGAATGGGATCCCCACTGTTAAAATCTATGCTATTTGTGTGCATATGTAACAATTTGTATAAATTCAGGAAATATTCTTATTACATGTTATAGTGTAGTGAAGACTAAAATATGTCTGTGTTCTTGAATATATTTCAAAAACTACACAGTGTGATGTTAAATTAGCATGATGCTATCTTTACTACTGTAAACATATATTCAAGAATATTTCAAAGCACATTGAAAATGTTTTATTGCAAATCCTCATTTTATGTAGATGTAAAAACTACAATGAAGAGGTCTAATCATCTTAAAAGGGAGAGTACACTGCAAATGATCCAGTGATACTCAGCATTTCAGGGCCAAACCCCTGCTGTTTAGCCACAGTAGTTACAAAAGCAGACTAATGAAAGCTGCAAAAATTATAATTAATTTTCATTCCAAAGAAATTATTCTGCTCTAATCAACTGCCTATCAAACGTCAGTGCAAATTATGCTAAAGAAAAAAAATATTAGGCCAGGTTTACAGAGTAAAATTTTCCTTATACTGTATTAGAATAAAGAATGCCTGCGTGGGAATTACTTTTAATGAACAACAAATTACAATTACTAAACTATATGAACCATCTGCCTTTTTTTGTTTGTTTTCTCAGCCTCACTGGTGCAGAATGCATTGTCAGCTTAATTCCCATTCAAAATGGCAGAGTGCCTCATCACCAGGCTCTCACGTCCATAACATTTTAACAGAAAATCTGTAACAGATGTTTTCAATTTTAGGAAGAGGACAAGTATGTTTTATAAATATGTTCTAAACATTAAAGGCTGGCGTTTATAATAATAAGGTACATGCCTTTTTCAGACTAGAGCACTGGGATAACTAAGTACCCCTAAGCCCTAAATTAGCACATAAAGTATTCATAGAGCAATACCAATAAAAACAAGTCCTGATGTACTTTATTAAACATTTCATTCAAGTAAATGTGTTTTGTCTCTATCCTCTAATAGGTGATCATTTGTTTCAAAGGGGCATGCATGAGGACATTCAATGAGGACATCTATTGTCAAATCTTTACGGAAAGGTTTAAAGTGGTTAGCTGGATACATCATCTGGCATTGGCATAAAACATTAAAAACGGAAAATCAGTCTCTTATTAGCATGTGTCTCATATTAGCTTGGCTTTCCCTGCTGAGGTTTGGGGACCATGATACTATAAAACACTTGGAAGATTGACTTTTATCAGGGCCATTTATGGAAGAGAAAATCCGATATGGGCATGATCTTAAAAAGAAGCAAGAGCATATGAATAATATCTTAATATAATGCAAAAGAAATCTTTACTAAAGTAAATGAATATGTTTTCTTCATACTGCTATTTTAGGCATTTACAGGTAGCACTGACTCTAAACTGCAAGGAGGGCATGCTTTAAAATAGTTCTTTAACATCTGTTATTAAATTTTTTTTTCTTCCTTTAAATGAAAGGTATTATCCTGACAGCCCCTGGGGCTCTGGGTCTCCATTGATCCACTGTGCACGCACAGCACAGACAGGAGTGGTGCAAGCCTCTCACTACCACTAGTATGCCTGAGCACAGACGTAGGGGATCAGGTCTAAGGGAGACAGGAGAACAGCGAGGCTTTCATATTTACCCAGTCCTTAGTTTCTCTGCTGAGATGACCAAAACAGAAAAACAAACAAACAAACAAAAAACTATTGACAAAACTGATAGTTTATTTTCAAAGAGCAAAATGGACTGGTCCTCCATCTTTTCATGCTTTTACTAGCATTGTTTCACTTTTATTTTAATTTAGAGCTTTGTACAATCCCATTCCCCTAACCCCCACTCCTGGACAATCATTGGAAATCCAGATACCTTTCTGCAATTAAAAAACAAAACAAAATTGTATTACATTATTTCATGAGCTAGACACAGAGAGGGATATATGATTCCAGGCCTCTCCACAGGCTGGATGAATCTCTGTCTAAATAGTCTTTGCTTTGAGTGGATATTTAACTCTCATCTGCAGTGGGAACTAAAATGTGCTTCTTTGGAAAAGCAGCTTGCATGCCAGGGTCCACTCAGTGTAATGGTGTCTGCTTTGAAGATTATTTTAATCTCCCCCCCCACCCTTGTTCTGAAAGGAAAGACTGAAAAAAATGACAGCTCCATTATTAGAAATGCAGTTTCAGGAACAAACTAATGGAGAATCCTTCGAAGGTATACTATTGAGAGAAAACCACAGTTTTTAAAAGCCCTTCCTTATTTTTGCGTTTTTATTTTATGATAGGCAGTCATGCTTTCAAAACATTGTGTTTCATATTTGCTTTTCATTTTGCATTTGGATCAATGGAAATCAACTAAGGCATTTTTCCCTGGGCCTTATTTTCTTAATTTTACCCTACAGTTATGGCTGAGTTAGAGGCCAACTGTAGCCACTGCTTTTGAAGAACTCCAAGGGAATGTTTAATTTTAGGTAAAAATTACTTTCTGTAAATAAAGTATATATGATAATGATGTACCTTATTATTAATTATTAGCTACATTTTAAGTTTATAAAATATTGTGAATATTAATAATATAACAACTATACTCCTTTAACGTATACATGACCTTGATATCCCATAAAACAGACTGCCTTTCTAAAAGTCAAACAATTTTGAAACATAGTTACTTTTACCTGAATACGCCTTTATTAACCTACTAACACTGATGACATACATAATTATAAAATGTGAAGAAATTCAAATCGTGATAAAATATTCCTTTGTGAAAAATATTGTATCTGAGAATTTATTAGAAATCACCATATATTTTTCTCCTTACAAAAATGTGGTCATGGTCAGGTGCGGTGCCTCATGTCTATAATCCCAGCACTTTGGGAGGCTGAGGCAGGAAGGTCACCTGAGGTCAGGAGTTCAAGATCAGCCTGGCTAACATGGTGAAATCCTGTCTCTACTAAAAATACAAATATTAGCAGAATGTGCTGGTCCACACCTGTAGTCCCAGTTACTCGGGAGGCTGAGGCAGGAGAATCGCTTGAACCCAGGAGTCAGAGGCTGCAGTGAGCCGAGGTCACCTACTTCATTCACTTCAGCCTGGGTGACAGAGTGACACTATGTCTCAAAAAAAAAAAGAGTCATAAATGTGGCACCAGCAACGGTCACATGAAGTAAAAATTAATTCTCATATCCCACTATAAAAATGCTAGCTAAAATTAGTAAGTCCAGTGTGGTCAGCATTCATTCCTTTGATTCCAAAATATATATTGACACTAATTTTGTTAAATATTGATAGAATGCTGTTCTACTTTACTGATACTAAAAATGTGAAACAATGGACTTATTTACTTTTGAAACTTGAGGTTATTTTATTTCTATTTGTAATAAAATTTTTGCTCATATTCACAAACCGAGTAGGAAAGAAGTGGAGCAGCTCTCCTATTCACTCAAGCCCATGTACTCACTGGCCATGTACTGCTAATAGCTGCATCACATCAGTCTTCCACTGTTAAGAAGATAAATACCTTCAATTATACTGACTCTCAACTATAACCTGGAGAGGAAACAACCAATTCTTTCTTGATTCAGGCAATGGGCTTCTCTCCCTTTCCCCATCTCCAAACTTGACATTCACCTATCTAAATCCCACTAAGATCAAGCCAAACTCTTCCTGTTTTGACCTACTAACTGTACTCTCTTTTAGCTGTAAAAGAGCTTACCACTATGTAACTCTTTGTGATCACTCTCTAGACCGTGGTCTTACAGGTACAGGGTCTGAAAATCTTATGAGAGGTCTGGACACACTCTTCACAGAGAAAATGTATGCTTTTGTATATACTCAGGACAGTCTCCTTCCACACGTCTCTAGCTGTTTTATAAATATATATATATTTTTATTTGTTAATTGTTTATTTATCAAGATAAACTATTTCTTAGCCCACATATTCATGCGTCATAGTTCAAGAACCCGAGTCAGTGACAAACTTCTAGGTAATTCAACCTGAAGAAATTATTTCTATTCCAAGATCACTTTATACTATGAAAGATACCCGCCTTCTTCGTCTCCTCAAAAATCTTTCTCAGGATCATAATTTCTGTAGAAATCTGCGTATGCCTTCTTTCTTGGTTCAGCCATACCAAACTTGTAGAGAACTGCAACCCCCAGGTATACCAAGAATGTTCCAACCGTATGAATTCGCAGACACCTGGCCAGAGGCCACGCATCTGAGGTTTTGCCAAAACTTCGGAAGCCATGGTAGTTACTGTCCTTGATACGTATGCCAACCTCAACACCAACGTCCTTCCAGAGTGATGCAAAAATGGACAGGTGCATGGGTCCCAGATGGGTAGCATCAGCCTTTGGAGAGGCTTATCAGTAAAGAATGATTATTAGAGCACAGTCCCCAGGAGAGAAGCCAGGGTTCACATCCCAGTTCCTCAAGTATCTGCATGACCCTGGGAAAGACACCTGACCTCACTATACTCCATTTCCTAATCTGTACAATTGCATGTACTACAGTGGGCTGTTGTGAGGACCCAAAGAGACAATGGACATAAAACATTCCTTGCTACATAGAACTTTAGCTAAGATGTAGCAGTACAAAATGTAGGAGATTTATAGATGTTGTTATTAGTTCTTTGTGTGTTTCGCTTATCATCCCCAAGTCAAGGACCACGTGCTAATTAAGTTTGCACACCCCAGGGCACCTTAACAGTAGTTTTATTTTTATTTATTTATTTATTTCTATTGATTCTATTCTATTTATTTATTATTCTATTCTACTTATTCTATTTCTAATTATTTTTATTATTTATTTATTATTTGTCACCCAGGTGGAGTGCAATGGTGCAATCTCAGCTCACTGCAACCTCTGCCTCCCAGGTTCAAATGATTCTCACACCTCAGCCTCCCCAGTAGCTGAAATTACATGTGCCTGCCACCATACCCAGCTAATTTTT
>NW_016107337.1:9144708-9167208 GCF_001604975.1 Cebus imitator
AGGTGTGAGCCACCATGCTTAGCCTGTAAGTAGTTTTAAAAGTATACTGTTGAATAAAAACTCTTAATAAAGACATGAATTTTTTAACAGCATATTATATGAACCAACTTTGCAGAATGAATACATTTTCTTTAGAGTTTAAAACTCTTCAGTCATTATCTCTTTGTTCATGTGGTCACAAAGCATTCCATTGGCCACAACTAAACCGGTTCCTTCTTTTTAAAAATAATACAGATGGTCTTCTTTGGGGAATGGTTTTAATATTGCCTGTCTGCCAGGAAGGAGACTTCTCAAGGCCTCCTTTGTCCCTATAATTCCAGGATGAATTACTTTTTCCAGAATCTTCTAATTCAGTTGTTCCAGAGGTAAATTAATATTTATTAACAAATAGAAACACAAACAAACAAACACCAAGTTCTCCTTTGTTGCTTTGAAAATTGTTTTCTCCCAGTTACACAGAAGGATCTCCAGTTCTTTCTGACACACAGTACAAAGATTCACGTGGCCTAACTTCACGTCCCTTTATTATTTCATAGACTTCAGCAAATTCTGCTCCTATTCTTCTCCTTTTGAGATTTATTAATACCAGCTTTTAGTCATCTGTAAACCCATACAGGCTGGCTGCAAACATTCCTGTTACCCTGGTCTGGAGCTTTCCAATCTGTTATATGTCTTTTGGGGTGAAAGGTTCACATCTATGATATTTCTGTTTTGTTCATGCTGATGCAATAGAATTTTATAACATACAACAAAGAGCTAGAATCTCAGCACCAGCATATGTAAAATTATGTCAGGAGAAAAGGGCAAATCCCAGGACCACTGTAAGAGGCAGAGTCTGAGAGGCCCCATTCTCAAGCCATCTATCCCATGAGAGTACTTTTCCAATTAATTGGAATAATATGTCACCTAAATTGAACAACAGAAATCATCTTTGCTCTCTAAAACCATGAAAATTAGATATTTTGTATAAAAAGTGAGATAAAAGGAGGCTTGTTAATTAACAATTTAGCAGAATAATTTCGAGTCACAGCTCCCCACATCACAAGCTCCTCTTCATTCCCAACCAAATAAAAGCAAAATATTATTTGAGCAGGACCATTGTTTCAGCCTTAATCCCATCAATTTACTCACAGATTTAAGTTCTTACTAACAACTAAGCTTCCAAGCAGAAGGTACACACTGTATTTCTCTTCTCGTCTCGTTGATGCTGGCTATCATTACAATCATAGTAAATCACTAGGACAGGGAATGTGGAAATGAACAGAAAATGCTTCCAAAATTTCTGCATTAATTATCTTTTTATTGTGATTGTATGTGTCCTACTAAAAGATTTTTAATTAAACAAATTCTTGCTCGATCAAACCCTTTAAGAACCACTAACAAGAACAATTTCAGAAAGAAGGTTGATGTACCAATGCTTTAGCATTAAATTATATTTGACCTTGAAGTATTAACATAAGCAATGAGGTGATATTCATCATCATGAGATTATTTGGAGGTCAATTCTCTCAAATAAAACTTACATTTTCCTAAAACCTATGAACATGGTGGGAAATCTTCTGATCATCAGAACCAAAATCACTTATTTCAATAATTAATAGAACTAGTTGTTAAGATGAATATTTAAAGAGTCAACACAAAAAGACCTTGATGATTCAGGGTAATCACTTCCCTAACGATTGGGGGTTGCTCTCCCAGACTGTGTTAGATGTCACTAATAACCTATTTCAAACCTGTGACTTTGCAAGGACCTCATTTTGATGGCCTAATAGTGTCAGGCACAGATTTCAATGTTTAAATTATTAAAAACCATGATAAAGGCTGGTTCTTCCACCTGCATTGAAAGGGTGTATGGTCTTCCTTTCATCTCTTCATTAACATGGGGCAGACTTTCCAATTTGTGGATTAACTATACCTTTTACTAGTTCTTTTTCACTCACCGATTTCCTGCCTCTTGGCCATTTCTTAGCTCATTTTCATATCCCCCAGAGGGGAAAGAGAAAATTAAACTCAAACCTATGGAATTTGCTCTAATGAAAGGAAAAGGAAGCAATTGGAAACCAGTGGCTAAAATGAGGTTTGGGGATTTTCATACTTGCCTTGGTTCCAGTTAACCTATAATATCAAGGGCCTACTTTATATGAAGTCATTTATCCTCCACCTCTACAACATGATTTAACCGTGACCAGGATGGGAAAGCTATTACACAAACCAGAACTTTCATAAAGTTTCTTAAATAAAATTTTATTTAAGATGATAATATAAATCTTGAGACAGATATATATTTAAGATGCAAAATTTCACAGAAACAACTTGGACCACACACATCTGTTCTGATTTCAAAATTATTTTTATGTACTGGTCAATATATATATGTGTATATATACATATATATATGTGCATATATACATACATACATATATATACATATATGTGTGTGTGTGTATATATATATATATGCATATAAACTATAACTACTTAGAATGTAATAAGTTTCTGCTTATTTGTTGCTTTTACTGATAAGAGTATTCTAGCTCAAGTCCCCCAAAGGGTTAATGCTGCTGAGTGAGATGAAATTCATGAGCATAATCCTAAACAAGTGAGGTGAAGTTCTATCAGGTCTATTTCAGCTATCAGGGATTACTGCTAGCTGTCTAATCCTGCTGAGCCTCAGGGAGGAACGTTCTATTGTATTTGAAATCCTGGCCAGGAAAGAACAGAAGGTTAAATGGGTGCCTTGCTCTGTAATCAAATATCACAGGCACTACTTATCTATTCAATGAACAACTGACGTAGAAAATCAATTAGGAACCAAATAGCTTCTTAGGAATTTCTACCCAGAAAGAGGCAAGATTTTTTTTTTAAATGAATTTCTTTGGTATGTTTTATGGTAGAATGCTATGAATTGTGAAGTTCCAAAAGTTGTTTTAGCTGGTTTCTGAAATATGTATTCCTGCAGGCTCTAGAGCTTCTCTACCAATTTGCTTGCAAAACTGGGAGGATTTTAGGAATAAGGATACCACACTCCAGGACAGCGACTGAGTCACTTACCTAAGGAAAGGAGCAGCCATACAAAACCAATCCACATGAAATACTGTTAAATCTGGATAAAAGTTCTGAGCGATAATGCAAATCTGTATTATTATGTTTTTATTGAGATGACAAATAATTTACCTCTTCTTAAATGCATTCCTTCGACAGTGCATCATCATCTTATATGAAAATATTATGAACGGTGAAAAGGACGGGGGGAAAAAAAAAGGTGGCTGCAGCCCCAAGAGCTCTTTGTTTCCAGCAGTAAGAGGCTCCTTTTGGTGATCTGAAGGTTAACACCCTTGTCTCACTACACTCATCCCCTACCTGTCACTCTGAGTAGATGTCACAGTTCATGCACACAGACAAACAGGCTGACCTGGCCAGTCAGCTTGACCTTGGACAGGCCTAAGATCAAATATGGTTATTAATATTGGGGACAGTCAAAATGTAATCTTCCAGACACTAGAGAAATGAGCTAGAAATTATGCACTTCCTGTCAATCAGAAGCATCATGACACTAAGCATTAAAATGTTCATCTGGACCGGCGCAGGAATTAAGATAAACTTCTTTTTTTCTGTTCTCTGAATGCTGTTGAGTGAAATTTGCTCAGGGCCTTTATAGGCTCAACTTATCTGTCCTTACACTTTCAAATTATTTTTGGACTCTGCTTTATGACAGTTTTTTTATAAGGTAATCTATTTGCAGGCTAAAGCAGATATAATTGGAAAAATATTGCCTTTTCATAGTCAAGGAAGATATTTTACAAATGGGATAGAATACTTTTAATACTCTCATTGTATTTCAATGTGCATATAATTTTAACCATGGGCTCTCATTCTCTATAATTGCTATTCCTTATTTCTCTTAGAATATATTCATAATATGGGCTAAAAAAGGGAAATATAAAAAAATCACTTAAATGCCCCAGCAAATACAAAATGTGTAACAGTAATAAATGTATTACTATCTTAAACTGCTACTGAAATGAAAACAGATATTTAATCTAATATTCCTTCCATAATTTATAACATCATTTCCATATTCCTCTTGATAAGATGGTTATGCGTCCATTATGATTTGGCCAAAATCTCTGACAAAAGAATATCAAATATTTCCAATAAAAAATGTAGTTTGAAAATCATCATTAACTTTCTCCTTAAGGACAGGTCCAAAACAATACAAATAATGAAACAAACATATTCAGTTCCTGGGAAGAACTTGCAGTCTGCATTACAAATGTTACATTTTAACAAAGCAATAAAATCATTTTCTTTGAAGAAAACATAGGTTGTTTTGATTTTTGGTGTCTGCAAATTTCCAAAAAATATCTTCTTTAAAAATGTATTAGGACTAATGTATCTTAATGAGATTTTTTTGCATATTAAACTATTTATTTGGGCTCTTTGTGAAGGTACACTCAAGGCCTTCACACCACTGACATGAAGACTTTACAGGGTACGTAGAATTAGGTTACAATAAACTACCCCACTCTCTTAAGCTCCCAATATTTTATAACAGTTACTTCCTCAAGCAACACAGATCTATTAATGCTTTAATTTGTGACACTGCTAACTGCTATTAACAGATTATGACTGTGAAGTGTCCCTGCAATTGTCTGGCACAGGAGGATCACATGTTTGTCATAGCAGTGCAAAATGTTTTAGGTCACACAAACATATTATATTGTATTTTGTGTTTTAGTTAAGCACAAAGGTCAAAAGGTTTATAGTGCACTGACGTTTGCTCATTGATCATTATCTTAAAATAGAAAGGCAGTGTAAGAATGCCTTCTGCCCTTCACTGATCTATATATATATCAACTGGTAATGATCAGTAAGCAATCAAACCTATCAAATTTTTGGCAACGTCTTGAAATAATTGGTTTGATTTTTTAAAAACCAAGTAACTCACCTCTTTCATTAATCTAAGTTTTTCACTCTGTGGGGAAGGGTCTTGATTTGTTCATGTCTTTTGTGAAACATAAGCTATATTGCCAATGGAACTCAGATATAGTTTGGCACAAGCATTTCATTGTAGATTCATATTTTAAAACATAGATCTTGTGGCCAGCACAGAACTGATAGGCTATTTCAAGTTGATCTGCAGAAGTTGTAGTTCTTTATGAAATGGACAAAGATTAAATTTTTAACTTATAAGTAAATACAGTAACTTTTCCAGAGTCAAGTACTATGACAATGTACATCATGTTTATCATGATATTGGGTACCATACTTCTTTGCTTGTTTTTAGCACTGGTTGTCAAGATAGCTGCCAATGCATCTGTGTTGGATATTATATTTGGGAGAAAAGTGGGGGTTATCATTTAAAGAAAATTGTCAAATTATAGAACATACAATAGAGTTCCCTTTCATACACAGGATAAAGAGCTATGCATACAATATATACACATATCAATATCTACACATACACACCCCCCATATGCCTGTATAAACACATTTATATCCATATCCAAAGAGACAGAGAAAATATATGCTGCTATGAAGAGAAACTCCCAAAACAAACCTCAGAATCTGCCTTCCTAGAAGAGCAAGAAAATGAAAAACTGAAGAATTGTTGCAGTGAGTTACAAATGAGCATATAACCCAGTGGGCCTGTGAAAGTTGGCTCTCCTGAGACCTATAAGATTCCTGTTCAGAAAACAGACTATATATCTGCTGCCCGGGGATATCCTCATGTACAAAGGAAGTGGGTTTCTGCAACCATGGTGAGGCAAAGCATGATTCCAAAAATTTACCAAAAAGATATTATATAGAACAGATGCCGATGGAGCTAAGGTAATTCTTTGGTAAAAGAATTACCAAAATTCTATCCAGAGGCCTTGGGATTTTTAAACCAACTTCTGGACTCAAAATATGGTGTCTTGGCCCCACAGTTCACTAAAGTGCCAGACCTTCAGTAAAAGAATGTCTCTTTTGTACAGAAAGGGTTTCTGTGAAAAGGCTTGCCATTTTTCCTACTGCAATGAGATTTTTGTATATCAAAACGTGTCAGACTCTTGTACTAAGAGGCAAAACAATGTGAAAGACAGAGGGTGATTCCATCAATGACTTACTTGGAAAGAGTATGCAGCATCGGCAGACCCTAAAAAAATCCTAGCCTGTCATAGGAGAGGATTCACAGAGAAGAGCAGTTTCTCTCTTCTGAAGATGAGAGGAACAGATGCCGATGGAGCTAAGGTTAGTATAATCATCATGTTCACCCTCTTCTCTTGGATCCTTTAGATCTACAAGCAACCTTCAAAGTTTTCTATTCCAGTGATCCCCCAATTTGACTGATTATCACTATCATGACCTTGGAATAAGGATTATTTTATTTATTTATTTTTTTTTTGAGACGGAGTTTCGCTCTTGTTGCCCAGGCTGGAGTGCAATGGCGTGACCTCGGCTCACTGCAACCTCCGCCTCCTGGGTTCAGGCAATTCTCCTGCCTCAGCCTCCTGAGTAGCTGGGATTACAGGCATGCGCCACCATGCCCAGCTGATTTTTGTATTTTTAGTAGAGACAGGGTTTCACTATGTTGACCAGGATGGTCTCAATCTCTTGACCTCGTGATCCACCCGCCTCGGCCTCCCAAAGTGCTGGGATTACAGGCGTGACAGGATGTTTTAAAAGTTACAACACGTTAATCTCCTTCAACCTTTGCTATTATATTCTGTACAGATTTATCAACTGGATATACAGCCATTTCTAGAATGCCTTTTCACATAATCATTGCATGACTCCAGAATGTTTGAAAAGTTCTTCCTTTCTGATAAAAACCTCAGTGGTTAATGTTTTTTGGATTTTGTTTTCTATACTTGATAGCCAATATCGAGAAAAGTCCATTCATTTCAGCCCGGCCAGCCTTTCTAACTCTTCATTACATGGTCCCATTCAAACTCTTCACTTTCCCCCAAGACTAGAGGAAGAGTTCCATGTATACAAATCACAAGGTACTGATGACACAAATGTTCCAAATCAAAAGTACTGATCATATTATCTGTCTACAGTAAGTAACCATTTCCTTGTTTAATAAGTGATTATATATTTAATGCTTTACTGTCTCTTCCACTAAATCACAAACTCCCCCAGAGCAAAGCCTGCGTTCATCTTGCTTGACACCATATCCTTATTTCCTAGCATAGAGCCTGAGAAAGTGGGTTCTCAATGAATGAAAACATGAAATGAGTAATCAAATAAGAAAAAAAAGCAAGAGAATTAAGAGATTCAGTTATTTCTCTATATAATTTTTACTCTGCTTCCTGTTTATAAGAAAAACAAATGTATTTTCATGGATTAAACAAAACAATGAAAAACGAGCAATCTGACCTATGTAACTATATCAGTAATTTAAGATGAGATATGTGTTCAAGCTCAGCATAAATTCAGCTCTGAGAACCGCAGAAGTGATGAAGTTTGGACTAGATCTCAAAAAGCATTCAGTTAATGCTAATCTTCTAATTCTAATGGTAACTCAAAACCCATTTTACAGATGAAAAAATCGTTGTATAATCCCAAAGGCAAAAGGAAAGTAACCTCAGATACAGAAACTTTACACATTCGTTTTTCAGCTTCGAGTGTCACTTATTACTGCTCATTTGCAAATTCACACTTGGCTGACTTGAAAACTGCTATTTAAAAGTGTAATACACAGTTTCTTTTCTGTGGGTAAACTTTTAAGAAAGAATGTATATTGAAGTTAAAGCATAAAAGGATACACAAATACTTATTTTCTGTGAGCTATATTCACCCTGTTTCAAGCAGATGAGTATGGCTACATTCCTCTTCAAAGCAAATTTCAGTTGAAGGCCAATTGGGGAGATAAAGTGAAGAATGGCTTTTCAGGAATGACAAGCCCTAGATATAATAGTGTAACCAAGTACACTTACAGAAATTTAAAAATAAAGTGCCTTACCAATAATAAAAAAGCAGAAGATATCTCCAAGTACAAAACGCAGCACCAATAGAGTGAATATACTGACAAGACATGAGTAATATTTTCCACACATAAGAAAAGCTTTCATCTCAGAATACTTTTTTTCAAAGCTATTTTTGTTCCTCAATTAAAAGCTACAGAATTCAGTGGAGTGTTTTTATCTCCATTTACTAATATATTAACTAAGGTACAGAAATGATTGCAAAACACACACACACACACACATAAAGAGTGAGAAAGTCAGTTGGACATCTTAAGACACAAAATGCCTAACCTTCTTTTAAACTTCTCTTGAGTTATAGAGAGATATAGGCAGGTATTTGTGCATATTTTCACTCTCTTTCTCTGAAACATTCCCCTATACCCTCCCACCATGTTCTATCTCCAGTATATTAATAATGGGAGGATATCAAAAATTGATATCCATGTCATTAAAGCTTATTAAGCTCATCAAGTGTTCATACATATAAATACTGAACTAGGCAGTCAATCTTTCAGTTTTACTGTGTTTCAGACTCAAGAAAGCTGATGCAGAGAATCTTTTAGCATATGATATAGTAGAGGAGCTTATCATGTTTTCTTGCATAATTTTCCTTTAACTCATTTTAATGGTAAAACAAAAAGAAGAAATTATGCAATGATAATGCTCTGACAATAGGAATATTGGCAGCCCTTGCCTGATCTCATCATAACCATGTCAGTGAACCACATGAAGATCTCCAGAAACTGAAAACTTCAGGAAACATTAGTAACTGTTTGAAACAAATAGGATTGGGCCTGAAATGGCTATAGACAAAATAGTAAGACTTTCTAACATTGATTATTACACCAGATATGAGAAAGAGGCATATTCATACTTTTATACCCATACAAAGAAAAAAATCCTATCAGTTAGCAAGAAAAGTACCAAGCAATATTTCAGTTCGTCCATACACTTAGTATTATGAAAATATAAAAATCATACATACAGTCACAAACATCACATAGGTGGAGAGGTGGGGGTAAGAAAGAGAGGAAACTTTAATTGTACTGTTACTGTACATTATTTCTCAACATTGTGACATCTTTACTGGTAGGGAAACAGAGTCACTGTTTGTCAATGTTCCACAAAGCAGAAATCTATTTGTCCCCCCAAATATCAGAAGTCTAAATATTAATTCTCTAAATGATACATAGGATTAAATACTACTAAAGTGTGTTATATAAAGCACTAAAAATGTCCTTACAAATTTCGGGAATTCAGAAAGGCTGTGAACAGGGACAACTCATAAAAAAAAAATAAAGCACAGAGAAAATGCATAAGGTATTTGTCTCTTAAAACTCGTGAGCTTCTTGAGGACAGGAAGAAGCTCATCAGTTTTTCCCTTTGTGTCTGTCTCATTTGCCTTGGTGCCCAGAACAGAGCATTTTTAATCAATGAGGGTAAATAAGCCTCTCTGTATTACTGGAACATCAAACAAAATATACTTCAGTAGATTTAAGCTGTAATAAATGTACCAATTTTTTCATTCCTACAAATATGGCAAATGCAGTCTGTAGATATTTTTCAAAGAACCATAGTATGAATCAAATAAATGATTCACATTCAGACTTTATGACGAACTAAAGCCTACATATTGTTACGAGTGATTTTTCTAATTTGTCAGCCCTCACTTCTTCTCCCTCAAAGACTGTAAATCTTTACTCTTCTCATTATTCATTCTTTTCTTCCTGCCTCAGAGGATACATGTCCTCCTCAAAGATCAACTACTACAGTTGCACCTGTATTCCCATCTGCTTCTGCCACAAACAGGGCCTTCCCTTCCAGGTATCCCTGCATGAGGCGGCATCTTCACTGTAATAAATTGTCTTATTTAACAACGTGGGTGCTGGAACCAGACTGTCTGAGTTTAAGCCCTGACTCCTTATCACTGTTACTACTAGCTATGTGGTGATCTAATATACATTAAGATTTCATTGCCTCAGTTTCCTCATCTTAAAAAGTGGGCATAACAACAGTACCTAATCTAATAGGGTTGCTGTGAGAATTAAATGACTTGATATATTTAAATAACTTGGGATATTATTTTGACACCAAATAAGTGCTCAATATATGCTAGTATCAATTTTCTTACTGAGCTAGTTAGCCAGAGAAGAGCAGAAGATGGATAAGAGACATTGAGAGAATGATACAAATTGGAAGTATTCTTTAAAGGAAAGGGGAGAAGGAACAAACAAGGCAAAAATTAACAACAGACTGCTGTAATGAGGATCCAGTTAATATTACTATCAATCCAGCTGTTTTACTGGTAGGCATATACCCAGAGAAAAGAAAGCATACGTCTTATTAGGATAGTTACCTCAAAAATACGGATTTGGTTTAGTCTTTGAGTGTAGCTTCTTGTTTTGGGGGTGCAGGGATTATTTTATTTGGGTTGGGGTAAGTTTTGTGAGTTTTATAAGTGCATGAAAGTATCTATTGATTATTAATTATATCCTACAAGCATGAATTAAATAACACCTTGTGGTTAGGATGTTGGCCAAGACATTCAGTTTAGGTGCAATCATAGCAAGGAGTTTAGGAAAGTCAACAAAATCTTGTATATGAATATTCATAGCATCACTTTCTATAATAGACAACAAGTGAAAACAACCCTAACGTCCAACAGTTGATGCGGAATAAATAAAATGTACTATACCCATGCAATGGACAAAGTGCTATACATGCTACTGCACAGATGAACCTTAAAAACATTATGCTAAGTGAAAGAAGCTAGTCACAAACGACCCCATATACTGTGATTCCATCTATATGAAATGTCCAGAACAGGCAAATCTATAGAAGCAGAAAGCAATTAGTGATTGCCTAGGACCGTAGGAGGGAGGACTGCAGATAAGGATGGGAAGCTAAAATGGTACAGGATTTCTTCTGGGGATGATGAAAATATTCTAAAATCAGTTGTGGTGATGGCTGCTTAATTCTGTAAAAATTATTAAAATTATTGAATTGTATCCTTTAAATGGATTAAGTGGTATATGAATTATATCTCAATAGAGTAGTTGCAAGCAAAAAAATGAAGCAGCAAAGCAGAAGACAATGGTCTCACAAGTCATTGCACTGTCAACATGGTAGATTTTGTAGTATATCACTTTAGTCCTTTCCCTTTCTAATACAGAACTGCTTTCTTAAATCTTCTAGTCACATTTTCCTATATAACTGCATACTTCAGTATTGAGGTTGCTGTCTTATTTCATCATTTTCCCACTATGGACATCTCATCTGACAGTTGATCAGTTTAAGAAGATACTTGTTTGGGTTACCTAATACCCTGAATTTCATGGATGTCTCCAAGTCTAAGAATCTTGTGGTATCTATGATGTTTTTAAGACCAAATAAAAGAACAGAGTGTTAAGTAGGTAGACAGTAATTTCAGAAAAACTTTACTTTTAAAAATATTTTTAAGAATATACTTAGTGCTAAAGCCTTTGCGAAAGAATACCTACTCCAAGGTTGGGAGCAAGACCTGCCTTTTGTAGGACAAAAAAGGCTTAATGTGCTCCCACAATTAGCAAGGCCATTTGCTTTTTGGAGAAACTATCACTTTTAGCAAATCATATCCTGTTCCTTGATCCTTTGATTAGTCATGTGTACATACAGAACTGATTTCAGTGCTTGTTGACGAGTCTTGCACAACATCATCAAAGGCTTATTATCTCTAGGAACTGAGAACACTTAACAGTGTGCAGGAATAGATTTCTGTGATCTACTTTAAAACAAAATAATGATTAACCATAATCTTCATCAATTTTAATTCATTTTTATATATTCTATTCTCATTCATCTCTCTCTCCCCACACCTCTCTCTCTCTTTCCTCTCTCTCTCTCTCTCTCTCACACACACACACACACACACACACACAGACGCAGTTAATCCTAAAAATGTTTGGATGAAAAAAATATAATAGGTGTCCTTGGATATGTATGGAAAATATCATTGAGGTGCTTGCATTTGGCCTTTTTAATCACTTAACACATGAAATCTGAACAAATCCATGTTCTACATTCATTGAAAGAACTAAATTTTTCAGTTTTTGGAAAAGTGTGTGTGTGTGATCAATTTCAATGCACTCCTGTGTCAATCATTTGCCAACAAATTAGCAAGCTGCTGTAATGAAAGAGGTAGTCATAAGTCTATGGGAAGGAATAAAGTGACCTGGTACATGTAACAGGAACTTGCAACTAAACATTATATCAGACATTTAAAACAGAAATATGGAGAAAACTGAGCAATAGGATAATCAGGAAGAGATTTTCTCATTTTGTGACTTAAAAATAGTACCTCTATCTTTATGTTATGAATTAATGCTCTAAAAATTAAACAGCTCTTCAAAAATCTCATCTTAGTTTTTCTAATAATTGCAGAATTAAGAGAGCCAAGACTATTTTTTTCTGAAACAAAGTTATTTGTAAATTCCCCTTGCATCTATTTTTAAGGAATTCAGTTATAAACTTGGGGAGTAACTTCTCAGCAAATACTCATCATGGAAATATTTGGTACTCCTATTCCATCCAAATGTGTGGGTTTTTAAAATTACCTAATTTTCTAATAAAAATCATAAATCAAAAAATAATAAACCAGAATTACATTTAGAAACATTACTTCTCAAAAGATATCACAGGGTTTCTATTAAAAGAATAGTGATACTTGGACTTGCATAGTAAACAAGAGAGCGTTTTCTCCCTTTATTGTGTGATGTATATTCACACAATAAAATAAACTCTAAAAGGCAATTTCTGCCTTTATATAATTCCCATTTTAGCATATTAATCTTTTTCAAAAATATACTATTTGGCTTAAAAAGTGGGAATGATCTTCCTCCTTTTCCATCGCTGGTGCCACCTACTCTGTTACTCAGTGTTAAGTGCTGAATATATGTTGAGTTGAAAGGAGATGTCTTGTAAATTGATTCTCTTTCAGAGGTGTCGGCAATTATACTGGCTACCTGATTTTCTGCAACTGAGCAATGAATGATTTTAGGCCCCAAGGATATACGCTAGTGTTATTCCCAGGCCTGCCAAACGAATAGTTAGAGATATTTTAAGTCTTTTTAAAATACTGCACATTACAGTTATCAAAATATCCTTACAGGCTGGATGCAGTGGCTCATGCCTGTAATCCCAGCACTTTGGGAGGCTGAGGGGGGCGGATCACTTGAGTCTAGGAGTTAGAGACCAGCCTGGGCAACATGGCAAAACCTCGTTTCTACAAAACACAAAAATTAGCCCAGGGTGGTGGCATCTGCCTGTGATCTTAGCTACCTGGGAGTCTGAGATGGGGGAACTGCCTGAGCCCAGGAGGTCAAGGCTGCAGTGAGCAGTGATCACGCCACTGCACTCCAGCCTATGCAACAGAGCAAGACCCTATCTAAAAAAAAAAAAAAAGAAAAGAAAAGAAAAAAATTCTTACATGCATGCTTTACACACACCAGCCATAAATATTGGGAGTTTCCATACTGTTAACAATTATGCTATGCCTAGCTAAGACTATTCTTACTTTCCAGTAAAAGTTTTCCTTAATAGATGAGGTCAAGTGCAGCAATGTCAGTGACTGACGGTTTACTGCAGGATCAGGTAGCCACATTCAGGGAGGCAAGATTTCTCTAAACATCTCTAACTCCAGTTAACATAAGTAGTTCTACCAAGACTTTGGGCTTTACATAGAAATCATTAGCAAATTTTGAAGAGGAGAGGAAAGGAGTGCATTAGCAACATATGATGGCAAAAAAAAATCCCTCGAGTCTTGTAACTAAATGGATCAAGGTAACACGTAAAAGTAAGATAATAATAATTAAAAACAAGATGACTTTTTTAAATCCTAAGAAGTAGTAAGTGCATACAGCTTCCTCCAGTAGTAGTAAGGATACCAGGAGAAGGAGAAAGAGACTCAGGCTCTAGGCAGTATGTGGATTGTGCTTTAGTTGTTCTGGCCTAGTAAGTTAAATGCTTAGGGAGGCACATTCCCTCTTTCAGGTCAGCAGGGTACCATTTAGTACATTACTGCTGAGGTACCCTGGTGACCTGAATGAATTAATACTGCTTCCAAAGGTGCTTAACTTGCAAGCACTGAGAGCTCAGGCACTAGACGTGATAAATATTCTATCAGTGCTTTCTGTTTAATATACCAAACACCCAAACATGCCAGTAAAAGGAAGACTTTTAAAGTGAAAAATCTCTGTCATCCCAGGACATACAGCAGCTAACAGTTTTAACCAACAGTTTCTCCTTCTTGTTCATAGGTGACCCAGTGGGTTTAAGTTCATAGTAGATTCATGTGCACAAACCTACCAGCCAGCTTTTATTGCATCTGCAATACCTTTAAGAAAACCTACTGGCTTGAAGAAGAGACAGGGGGCTACAAAATGATTAAGCTCTAGACAAAATTATGAATTTTGCTTCTGAGGTCCCTAGCCTTTCTTTTCCTTTCCCATAACCTGTTCTTCCAATCCTCAAATATGGAAATTTTCTTAATTAAAAAAAAACTTTATTAATGTGGGGTAGGGGCAGGAGCTGAAAAGAGGCCAAGGTTAGAATTCCAGCTCAGTGTCTTACTGTCTATAAGGACTCAAACAAAACATTTTTCTCTGACTCTGTTTTCTCATATGTCAGAATGTAATAATAGTATATAGCTGTTAGGAAAAGTATGTGAAGTAATGTACATAAATAATTTAACTTATATGATTGTTGTCAGTATATGTTTCCTCCAAAAAGCAATGCCATTGTAAAAGGCAATAAATAAATAAGTCAATTAACAGTATGGTTTCACTGTTGACAGATTATCTGGCATCAGGAGGGATTTTCTTTTTGTAAAATTATTCTGAATATCCCAAAAATTATATATAGACAGTAAATTGCCAACCCTACCTATAAATGAGGCTCTTCTTGTAACAGGACACGTAATCACAGACTACAACTCATTATTTTAAAGCCCTAAAAGCTTTCCTCCCAACTGGAGTTAATTGATATAGTTGCATTTATCAATAGATAATTTCTTCCCACACTTAGTCCTGTATTTCAATCATTTTATTAGCAGATAACAAGGAACAAATAATTCTTCAACCATAACCTTCTTCTGCACTACTCCTTAAAAATTGCTTCATGGACAAATACAGTCTGACCACCAACTCCTTAAGCAACAGGAGAGAGACATGTATATTTTATGCTAGTACTTCCAGTGAAATAAAGTCTGTAGGAAATTCTACATCAAAAGAATATGGTCTCCATTCACTTTTATATTTATATATGCACATTTAATACATGTAAGCTCAAGATTACAAAATTTCCTTAAAGAAAAGTAAAATGTTAATAAAATGATATAAAACCAAGTGAAATAAAATGTGGTCACAACAACGGTTATTATCTCTGATAACACTCTAACTGGTCATTACAATAATGTATCTTTAAGCAGGGCGCTCATTGACCTTATTGTACACTGAATTTACAGAGGTTTTCCAAGAGTCATACTACATTTGCATTCTGGTTATTTAATGGGATGGATTGTAGTTGTAATTAGACACATTTTGCATTGTTTTTTCTTTTTTTGAGACCTACTCTTGCTCTGTTGCCCAGGCTGGAGTGCAATGGCAGGATCTCAGCTCACTGCAATCTCCGACTACTGGGTTCAAGTGATTATTCTGCCTCAGTTTCCTGAGTAGCTGGGACTACAGGCACACATCATCATGCCCAGTTAATTTTTGTATTTTTGGTAGAGACAGGGTTTCACCAAGCTGGCCAGGCTGGTCTCGAACTCCTGACCTCGTGATCCACCCGCCTCTGCCTCTCAAAGTGCTGGGAATACAGGCATGAGCAACCGCGCCCGATCTGCATTCTTTATTATGTGGCTTTCTTCATCATATTCTAGGCGATGCATTAGTAGCATCATCCTCATGCTTGAAAACTATGTATATGTCTGAACTAGTAGAAAAGCTCTATTATGCCCTCAAGGTCCCACCAAAATCCTTACCTAAAACTGATCAATAAAGTCTTGCTATGCAATAGGGCAATAAGAGTAAGCCAAGACATAGAAGTAACATTATACTACATCTACTGATGACTCAAAAGACCACTCACATGCAGCCCTTTGGCTAACCATTGCTGAAAAAAGCATGGAAACCTTTGATGACTTAGATTCATAGATTTAACTCTCAACAACTTTAATGTCCCCAACATCTAATCACCAAATCTAACCCATAATATTGGTGAGCAGAATGAGTTAGGAAGTATTACCTTAGAAAACTCTTGTCTCTGAGCAGCACGTAGAAAGATGCCTTATATTCCATCATGTTAATGGGACACAACCACCGTACCAGACACTTTAAAACCGTTCACATAGTAAGCGTTCAATAAGTGCTTCTACATTTACCAGAAGTAAAAACTGGGATATTGTTTGTGTATTCTACAGACAGAATGGTGGCGCTTGTGCCTGTATTACCAATCTCCATCCTCCTAGGTTATGGAATCTGTGGAGGTGTTTCCTCATGGTTATTGGTGGCTGTGTCTCCATGCCTGTCCTTCATTTTTTGAACAAATCAAACCCTCCTATACGCTCTCTTGGAATACACTATATATATTATTGTACGTATATACACAATAATAATTTGGGGGGCAGGAAGAAAACACCTTTTAAATCTTGAATGATTTGAATAATGAACAAATCCCCACATCTAACTGAACTTGGCCTGAGCAGAGCTTCAGACTCAAGACAAACTTGGTAAAACATTTACAGCAGAGCTCAGGAAGGCCAGATGTTCTGGAAGCAGAACCACGGTCATTATACACATGCCAGCTCCTCCTCACTCCACCCAGGGCCAAGACCCTTTCAGCAGTGTGAGGCCTGGTTAACATATGACTTTGACTGCATTATGGCATGGCATAGCAGCACCCACTTGAACATTTCAGCAATTTTCAACAAGCTCCAATGACAAGGACTATTACATTTAAGCCACAGAAACACATGGGGAGAGCACATTAATTATGAGAGGACACCTTTGTCTGCATTACCTGAATGACCTCAGGGTGGGTGACAAATGAGCAATTTAGCACTTTTGATTGAATCATGCTTGCACTTCACATGAAATAGAATGAACACAAGCTACACAAAAAAAAATGTAATATGAATCATACAGTGTGAGTTGACATAACTGCAAGTGATAAATTGTTGACTCTGTTTCTGAAGTGTGGTCTGCTGTGGTGGTGGTGGTGTGTGTGTGTTTGTGTGTGTCTTCAGGAGTAAATGAAGAAAGCTCTTAAGGAGGGGCACTGTCCTACCTTAACCCAATCCTGACATAATCACTCCACGCCACATAAACATTAGAGACTCCTCCAGATTAGGTAATTCCTTTTTAAAAAATGCATGCTGAAGAAGACTTCTAAGTCAATTACACCTTTGAATGCATGACTCTGCTTTTATACAAAGGCTTCATTCCCCTTAATTAAAGGAATGCTAGTTTTCTGTGGGGAATTAGATAGGTAATCTTTCAACATGGGATGTTTCCATGAAGAAAAGAGAAGACCTAGGTGGAGTAAAATAGTAAGGATTTCAGGAAAACAGAAAGGAGCATAACAATATATGCCTGATGTGTAGGGAGACAGTGGCATTGGTGAAGAAGAGACGTACAGAAAATAGAGTAGGACACTTTGCTTTCTTTAAATTTTGTCTGGATTTGATAACAATTTCACGCAGTGAGAAATTCACACAGTGAGAAATTCCGTATTTGTGCTGAAGTGGCCATGTCATAATACACAGCTGTGCTTCAACAAAAGTCAAGCTTAAAAACAGAAGTAGACGTAGTCGATAGGGTTGGCCAATTAGATCTGATCTGAAAACACCAGTGATTTATTAGTTGCTATTAGCGAACCAACTCCTCTTTATTTAGTCTGTGTATTTATTAGTTATAAGTATTATGCAAGTATGTACTATTCTACTACAGAAACTGTTTTTTTCAATCTTTGCCCTGTCTATTTACATGAGAATACAATAGAATAATTTGAATTGTGATTAGTTTTTTTAAAACAAGTCTTGCAACTGGAATTAAATTTCACACTGCATTTCAATCTTGAACATAAATCTGAAATTAATACAAAAGTGCAAAAATTTTCATATTCAGGTTAATGTTTAGCAACAGAGAAGAATAACTTTTGTTTATCTCTGAAAACAGCTTTCTTCATCTAACAAATGACTAGAATAAGATTAAGAAAAACTTGTTTTGGTTTCTTAGATACACACGCATATTCCAATTTCTTTCCACACAATTACTTTTATGTAAATGTGTACCACACAATCTCCTGACTTCCTTTACCATCACACCGGGACAATGGCAGTTCGATAATTGAAATGGTACCTATCTGGTATATTTGATTTTAAATTTCAAAGTTGGACTCAGGCCTATTGAAATGAGAATATCTGTGACTCTTTGTTAATTCCAAATTGATCGGGTTATTATTTTCTACTAGAAAAAAAAAAAGCACAAAAAGTAGGTGAACCTAGTTGTTACATTTTTTTTTCCTTTACACGTACTTTTCCCAATATGCCTCTTTGCATTCTTCTCTGTGGGCCTCCCAACACCTTGATTTTTGTTCTTAACCAAGATTCTTTAATACACAACATGGATAATGAGAAAAACCCAAAAAATGCTCCATGGGGGAAACCTTACACTAAAAGTTACCTAGGTCTAAATCCCAAGTGTGTTCCTTTGCTCACCATGGAGACAGGCAATTTGTTCACTGCTTTCAGTCAATTTGAAATCCAAATATGAAAAAGGCATTATGGAATTCAGACAGACTACTCTGCTTCACTACTAGCAGATGCAGAGAGGGGGAAAAAAAGGTACTATAATTAAGGTTGTGACTTTGAACAAGCGAAGGTGTGAACACTTCACTTATAAATAAATATAATACTAAAAGAGCGGCCGAAGTACAGACGCAACAAGAATATTTATATGTCCTGCGCTGAATGATGGTTAGACCAATCAGCTGGCCACAAAAGTCTTGGTCATACTGAGCCAAGAACAAACTAAGCTGTAAATACAAAATATTGCCAGTTTCAGTTGTTCTTCCTCAATTTAAATTTGTAGTGCTATGTGGTTTTCATTATATCTTTTTACTAGACTCTTAAGAAAAATTTTGAGATCATTTAAGGGGTAGATAAAATTACAGTGCATTTTTTAAAAATAAAGACTGGGAGTAAAGACATTTATTTAACTTGTTCCTTAGTTTATTCATTAATCCATCACTCATTCTACAAATATTTATTGAGAACCAATTATTTAATCAATTGACTAATATTTGTAAAGAATAGAAAGGCATGAAATTAGAAGAATATAATTAAATCTAATAAACAGGTTAGCTGAGAAACCACTGTTTTATACACACACACACACACACACACACACACACACACACACACACACACATTCATCTTGCAAGATTGATTGTAGCTATGTATACATTTTGTATTTGTTAATTTCACTTTAAATACACATTCAAAAATTAAAAGTAAAGATTATGGGCAATCTTCAGTTTCATTTTATTGTTTTATTTTCCTAGAGCAATTCCGTTTCATCATTAAAATTTCTGGAGGCAAAGTCAAAATTTAATAGTGCTTAGCAATTCAGAGAATCTCACTTGAAGAAACAAGTAAGATTTTCTTAACAGTAACATGATTGCTTTTAAAAAAAATTCTAAGGAAAATAATGCTGCCAAAAAATGAATATAGCTTTGTTTGTTTTTTCAGTCATCGTTAGCAATAGACATAAAGGTATTCTTTTTTTGAGTCCATATGGAAAGATCATCAACACATTCTGCTTCTGGGTTCTTTGCCAAAATACCATAACCCACAAGCCTTCTACCTTAAACATAAAAGGAAAGGTGTTGTTCTGGTCAAATAAAGAAATAATTTTTACTAGCATATGTCTAATGTTAAAGCTGCCTAAATCCTGCCAAATACATTAAAACGACATCTGTAAAACAGATTTTCATTAAATTGATCAGTTTCAAGTCAAGCAGCTAGGCAGATGATGCTTTTAAGCTAACCTTAACCTTTAACTTTTAACCTCCTTAACCTAGAATAAGGACACACTTTTAGGTAATGCTGCTTCAGTTTAACAATGCAAGAGGTAAAGTGGCCTATTCAAATTGAAACGACACATCACACAGTGTTATGAATCAATATGTTGTCAATAACAAGACAAGCTGTTTTCTCGCAGCTCTGTATTTGTCTTATAACTGCTAAACTGCTACTTGTCACTTCTCCTTAATGTTTAAATAATTCATGATACAAAATGATGTAAATTAAACTCTTAATGAAAATGAATTTTATATAGGAGATTACTGTCTAGCCATTAACTCTGAAACTATTTTAAGTCTAATTTTAATATTTTAGCCATCATTTTTTTCCAGGCTCAGGCAAATTTGTCAGGTTCTCATTTAAAAGCAATTAATGCTACTTATGAACCACTTTTATTTTGCCAACACAAGCCAACCAAGCTTGCTAATATCCTCATTACTGCACTTGAAAATCCTCTATGATTCACACAGTTTCGGAAATCAGTGTAGAAGTGGCATCCTCAACACAACGCTACTTGGAGTATTTTTCCAGTTAATAATACATGTTTCTTGAAAGATAATGCAAAAGAATAAAGTTCAGTTGTCTAAAATCAAGTTTCAACAGCTCAAATATTTATATCTTCAACCTTCTATTAATTCAAGGTAAGTTTGTTCAAAGTAAGTTTGTCTGCTGACCATATTTAAACACTATGCTGAACAAGGATACTTGGGTGTTTAAGAGATAAGCAGCTAAAGAAGAGTACATTTTTATATGATTTATAAGATTTTTCTGGAAAGAGTACACCTTTTGGTTGTGAGATCTAAACCTCTCTCTCTGCTTTAAGGCCCTGTTTCTAATCATGCTTTTATCTTAATTGGTTGTTATAAATTCAAAGACAACATCCAACTCTCCATGAAAAGGAACTTCAAGAGCAACTGTAGCACCTAGCAAATTGCTCTGAAGAGAATGAGGTGGTCAATCCCTGCTTATGGAATGAATGGATAAACTTACACACACACACACACACACACACACACACACACACACACATATTAAAATAATCATCAATCAATATCAAGTATGTTTCCTGAAAAGATAAACAATAACACTCTACCTTCCTTTAGGTTTCCACAAAAGATTAAAACATAGAAAATTTATACATTTATATTTTCTATTCACAACATGTTAATTTAAAGTGTTAGAGAAACTGCATGAATATAAACACAGTTCATGAATATTCTATATAGCTCCCAGGGTCTAAATCTATTATTTATACAAACTTAATGTTTGTTTTTCTCTCCTAGGTATTCTAAAAGTTTTAATAGGTCAGGTATCAACAGAAAAAAGTAGACAATTGAACAGTTGTCAACTGTTGCTGCAAAACCTATGAATTACAATACAATTAATCCTTTATATTATATTTTCAATACTGTGAACTTAGAAGCTTTCCATCTCACATTAGGGCCTGCACTCCCTTCAAACTCTGTAACGTAACCCAAATCTAATGCTTTCATTATTGATCCACAGAGTGTCAATATCACAGGAACAATGTTACAAATTCTCACAGTGAGTCGTTAGGATTTTATGCACAGTACATCTATCTATCTAGAATTTGAACTTCAAGAAACAACCCATACACATGGTACTAGACCAATCCAAATAAATAATTCCTGCACCTAATCTAAATAGCCACAATCTGCTCTTTTCCTGTGTGGTTACAATTTTAAATAGTGCTAGAAAAGTCACAGGTATGATAATCACTGGTTGACTCCTGATAGTATAGTTATCACTGATTTCTAGTATAAATCAATAGATAACACTTGCAAAATGGATTTTGTAATAATATTTAGAGCTTGTTACAATGACTAATGGTTTGCAATGTTTTCTGTATTTTAATATCCTCTAGACAAAAAGAAGTTTTTAATAAGTTACCAAGTTATTCATCATCATAATGAATGTGTTATATTTATACATGAGCCAAGACAATCAGACAATCCAGTGAACAGACTGCAGAAAATAAATTAATCAGTAATTAGGATTTAGAAAAAGTTAAGACAAGTTCTGTAATAAATGGTGTTCATCACTTACATGTATTCATTATATCTGCATAGTGTTCCGAGGAAAGATAAAAGTATATTTGCTATTGTATCTGTACCACACCCATTTAGGGGGGAAATAATAATAGGTGGGAAAACAGTCATGCAAAATAACAATAGAGTTCACTTTTAGAGACTTCTAAGGATGCTAAGGGAGATTGTGTTTACTCAGTGCTACTGAGCACACACAGGAAAACAAAGAAACAAATATCATGTTTGGAGCGTCCTTGTTTGTCACCAAATGAAAGATTATGCATTCACAAGGTTGGGCACTGATTTTGTCTTCTGCTCCCTGTAACAATTTACATTTAGCCAAGAGTGGTGCTAGGTTAAAAAAAAAAAATCAATAGGT
>NW_016107337.1:9172208-9191834 GCF_001604975.1 Cebus imitator
GCAACCAGTCCTATCATCCTAGGGGACAATCACATTCACTCAGTTTTTTTCACTGCAATGCGTAATGAACACCATTTCAAATACCATTTTGATGTTATCAATCCTGGTGAGTTGCCCATCTCTCAACCACTGCCTCAATCAACATCTCCCCTGGCTTAACAAATCATACACAAGCACTCCCGATGAAAATCCTTCATTTTTTAAAAGTTTTTTTTGCAAGCAGGCATCTTAGACCAGAAACCCTATTTGTTGAGGACAAGATGCACTCCATAAAAGCCATATCAGTTTCTGACAGCAGGGTAAAGTACCAGTGAAAGTTGGGCATACCATGGTAAAAAGTCTCATCCTCTTTGTGTGTGTGTGTGTCTCTGTGTGTATGTGTGTGTCTGTGTGTGTGTCTTGCTTTAGAACCTCAGCTACTGTAATAGCAGCTTGATTACACCTTAAGCTTCTCTGAGTCCCTGCAGATCTCTCAGTTTGCAGAATGATGGCACTGTACACAACAGTGGAGTGGTCTGAAACTTGTGTTTATTTTCAACCTATAACATAGGCACTGTCTTGATTTTATGAAATAGGTAAGCAACCTTATTTCAAATCCTAAAATTCGAAGAGACTCATAACTTCAAGGCCAGCACCTTAGTTTAAAAGTATCCACCTTTTCCCATATCTTGACAATTTCTGAAACAAGAAGGACTGATGTTGCTCTATTACATTGCATGTTACATTGGATATGATAAATATGTACTATCTCAGCCTGGGTGCTCCTCCCATCCCTGTTACTTATTACATAGTCTTCAGAGTGGCAGAGAGCTAGAAGAAAACAAAACAGAATATTGGGTCCACCAATATTGCTAAGCATTTTAGAAATCCCATTTTAAAAGTTCTTATACAAGGAAGACATCAGTGAAGGTCACTGGCATATTTAGTATAAAGAATAGCTTATTAATGCTCTCTTTACTGTAATCAAATCCAATCTTGTCAACCAAATCAGAGAGAAAGTGATCAGTTCAGAAAACATCAAAAGATCTGCATAGATTGAAAATGAATTCAAAATTCTTTTCTGTATCTGAGATTAAAATGACTTTCTAATTGCTCACAAATCAAACATAACAAAGCCTAGTGTGTAATTTTAATTATAATCATTGATGAGCTTCAGGTTAATTATCCTGATGGCATGCATACAGCTTTCAAAACCCTCTGAAATAATTTGATAACCATAAGTATGAAAACCTAATAATTTTCTAATTAGTACATAAACATTAATGTTTACCTTTGCATTTGCCAATTCTGCACAAACAATGTATTCACACTGAAGGCAGCCAAAATGTCTAAAATATAATCTCTTGCTGGGCTGAAGGAAATGAGGGAGTCAGAAAGAGACTAGAAATTTGGAATGAATGCAAGGTGGTAAATACTACTAAATTAATGATGCTGGATTGAAATGTAAACTTCCAGAACCCAGGGTGATTTCCCCCAATGGTAGGATAATCTGCTAGGCATGATGCATGTATCTGATATGTAAAAAAATTCACTTTAATTATAAAGAGTGAGAAAAACTCCTCAACATTTTATAGCTTTGTAAAAAAAGTTTCCAAGCTCACATGTTATTTGAATTTTGTTTTCACTCCTACAACAGTTCTCATCCCCCAAATACGGTTGCTAGCTAAAAGTATTACATACATTCTAAATGCAACTCAAATAAATTGCATATAATGTGCTGCTAACAATTTTGGCCAGATACAGAATAAAGCCTGTAATGCATCATCTCAATATTTCTCTACATAAAGTAGATGCCATCTTTTTCTTTTACTTTAAAAGAACCAGAAGTCACTTTCAAAATGTCACATTATTGCTATATGAAAAAATTATGAACACCACGTTAAGGAATCCATCATAGGTCAAAGCAATATGGTGGTAGGATATATTTTGTTACAATACCCCATACAATTTTACAGAAAATTGTCAATGAATTTCTTCGCAATAAGCTACACATAAATCAGAAACTAAGTCAAATGCATGTCTTCTATACAATCAAATTTACATTTCGTCCCAAAACCAACAGTAACAAAACTATTTGAAATAATATAACTAATAATATATTATTCAATTTTAAAATTTTAATTTTGTTGCAATTGACTATAACTGTGACAGTATTTTTCAGTATATTCTGATGGAATCGCTTTAGTTTGTATAGTTAAAAAGTTATTTAGATCCTTATGTACAGTGACACTGAATATGATGCTAAGTGATTTCACTGTCGTCAATGTCAGACGGGGTCTTTCTTTTATCAAAGTGACCCATTTAAGAACTTTACGATAAAGTTTTATAAGTCCCAGTAAAAAAGACCACAAAAACAACCATTTAACTTAAACCATAGAATTCATTCCAAAATGACTGCATAACAAGTTAACTCACTATAAAAGTTCCTTCACCATTTAGGGTGATTTTTATTTAGTGCTCACCAACTTCTATTCTCTACTGCCAGACATTCTGTTTGTAAAAATCACCGAAGTCCTCAAGAAATCACGAAGAGAAAACCTAACATAGTTTTAATGCCAAATTCAGAGCAATACATACCTGCTGGTCTGCTTAGAATATGTGTACATACACATTTTTTGGTATTCTCAGTAATTCACAAGATCAGTGTCTTTGATCATGTCAGATCCCTTTTTCAGAACTAATGGACAATATGCAGAAAAGAACTTTTATTACTTGTTCTGCTTTGCTTTCGTCTGCAGTCACTGCTGTCTAAACTCTGCTCTGCTAAATGACCAAACCCACCTACAAGGAGCCTGGCTAATGAAAGGGGGTGCTTTCTGAACAATAGAAGAATTCCTTTGCATTCAGAAAGCAGAGTTCCCATTAGAACCCAAAATCAGAGAGGCCAGTTTTACCTCTGTTTTTTAATTGAGATTGTCCCAGCCCTCTTCTACGGTCCAGTGAGACGGTGTTTGTGAAATGATTAAAAAGAACGTGATCTGATCAAGAGGACAGAATAATGGGAAAGGAATGCTAGGTTAGCCACTCTGCTAAGTGCTGGGAAAGAAAACCAGTGGGCTCCTTAGCCTATTGTTTTTATTCTCATTTGCTCTTTAGCCATCTCATAACACTTTGAATCTTTATTTACTCCATTTTAAATGGATTAAAAGTTGTCCACTTACATGATAATTTGGTAACTAGTTACAAATTTAAAAAAAAAATAGAAAATAAAAATCCTTGAATTATATCAAGTTTCCAGAAGGTCATCACTGTCTCTGCTGTGGCCTTTTCTCCATTCCAAATCCTCTATCAATATGTCATAGTGAGTTAGGCAAAGACAAAAGAGAGGCGCAGTGTGAAAACGGCACATATATCTAATCCTGACAAAGCAATGAATAGACCTTCACAAGTATAATTATACTTGTTTATTTGTTGCCACGTACAGAGAACTGATGAAAAAAATCCATCAAAGTGGTATTATGCAGACACCAAGAGCTTCTTTTCTTTGGTTGCTAAAGCCACATTGAGGCTTAAATTCCTTATTGTTAAATTCAGAAGAAAGAAAAAAAAAAAAAGAATTTTGGCTGGACTTTTTTTTTTTTTGCGTCAGTTGCTGACAAATCTTTTGTGTACAAGGCTGTATTAGTTCACACTGCCACCTCACTTTTACCCATGTTGGAATTCATAATTATAAACTACTGTACAGAAGCTTTTAAAAGGGCGCGGTGTGCTAACCAAGAGAAGAGGGTAGTGGGATTGCCTGTTTCTCACAGTCTCTCTTTTGATATATCAAAACACAGGTAAATACCTGTGTGGAAGTACTAGTTACGCCAGACACATCTTTGATCTCAGTCTTAAGTTGGTGCTAGTTTTTCTCTTTAATTCACCTTACTCTGCTATTTGCTTATTTTGGTATATGTTGAGTATTTCATGATAGATTGCATAACTTTTCTTCATAGTGCAGTATTAAAAACATTAGCAAGAAGGAAAGCAAATTCAAGGATATAAAAGGATAGAAAATATTAAGTAAAAAGGTTTCAAATCCAACTATTAAGGAGCCATTAATGTTCCAATAGACACTAAATCAAAAATTTAACAAAAGTACATTTTTAGAGGTGAGGGGGAAGCCAAACAAGCTTTTTCTCTTGTAAGATAGAAGTATATCAAAGTAAATGCAATCTGCATAGTTAATGTTTGTGAGCTTTACAATTTAAAACAGAAAAGCTGTAATTTTTCTTTGCTGGCAATCTGGAAACACTCTGGAGTTAATTACAGCTGATTCGGAGTGAACCACACAAACAAAGACCAGTCTATGTCCAGACAATTATACTGCATTAACCAGCTTAGAGCTTCCTGCTGATGTTTCAGGGCTCTTCTGTTACACCCTTCTACCTTCCCAGCACGAGATAAAATGCTTCTGCAAGAAGGAATTAATGAAGAGAACTGCAAAAGAATGTGTGACGACCTCTCCTGACACGGCAAAAACTTTCCACCCATGTCACGACAAAGGGGAGAAGGTAATTAAGTTTGAATAGAAGGATGTAACCAAATATATTCAGCATTTAAAGCAGGCACATTTTTTAAACAGAGAAAGTTTACAAGGACAAGTATGAGTACGTGAGTCAACTAAGTCATTTTTCTCTGTGTTCCTCTCATTTTTCTCATTAAAATCTGTTAGCTATTCAATGAAGATTTGTTTTCTTCTCTATAAATGGGACTCTGTGATTGATAGTCTTCTTCGCCCTCTCTCATTCTTTTCTTTCTCTTCTTCTCTTCCCACCCTCATTTCCCTCATTCTCTCTCACATCACTAAATTTGCATAGACTTTATATGACAATTACATAGCATTAAACATATGTGTTGGAGAACTAAAGAGAAAAGGTGCACTTTACCAATGAGTCCAATAGGTCTAAATTTGAATAGTTGTGGGAAACAGGAATTTTACTCAGTTTTCTTCACAACTTTAATCAAACTCCAGCTACTCTCCTTAGAGAGGATGTGTCTCCTTAACAAGATTACACCATTATATCACTCATTTTATTTGTTGTCTTCAGGAAAATTTTATAATCAGTGTGCAAGATGGACCCAATAATTTAGCTACCCTCTGTAAATAAACTTTGGTACTTGCAGCCAATCTAGTTGATTTCTAATTTTCTTATTCATTCTAATTGAAAATGAATAGTTTGCATTGGTGTGAGACAAGGACATGAACTGTAATTATGTTCAGTGCCTCTTTTTGATTCTTACTTTGATACTGTTTTGCTAGTATTCCACTGACATTAAGGCTTTGTAGTGATTGCTTCATTAAAGGTTAAGGATGTCCTAATCAGCTAAAGTATTACTAAAAAGCTGTTGTTTGCCAATACTGAGAATATACTGACTTTGTTTTTCCTGTCTTTATTGGGTCACTTCCAAATGCCAGTGACCCAGCCATACTTCAGTGTTAATCATCTTCTCTTTGTCTCATCTATGCAAAGTGGGATTAAAGTTAAATGACTGTATGATTCTTTTAGTTTTTCTTCCCTAAATAAATATTAATCCATAAATCAATCACGTACTGATTGATAATAAAATGCATATAAATATATTCTGAAATTATGAAAAGTTTGCGTAAATTACACTTAGGTTTACAAGCATCTCAATAATATACAGAATCATTTTCCTTTCACACTCCACCCTCAATTTCTACCATAGCTGAAAGTTCAAGTAAATTGCACTGCTAAATATGAAGCTTTAACACAGAACTCTTCAGTTTTCCTTGGAGAAACATGAATTGAGTCAATCATTTTTGGGAATTTATAAATCACAGTTACAATGTTTTTCATAAGTTATATTGCTAGTCTTTAAGATGTAACTGACTAATCTCTCTGGCATATGCATAATCTAAGAGGGCTTAGTTGATAATTCTTTTAATTTATCACATAAGAACATTTTAAAAATTAATCTTAATTTGTTTTATTGAGTTATATATAAGTATAGAATATTTGGCTTCAGAAAAAGATATACCAGACTAGTAAAAACCAGTGCACCCATAATTTATTTTATATGTAAAGACATATGAATTCCAATGTAAAGAGAGTATATTTTAACATAGATCTATATTTTTCCTCTTTGTCTATTCATATATGAAATTGATTATTGAACTACTGACAACTAAATAGTTCAAAGAAAAAACAATTGTATAATTATTTCTATTTTATAATTTCTACCAATATGATCTCATAACCAATATGCTGGTAAGTGTAATAGCATAGGTACTTTTTTTAAAGTCATTTCTTGCTGGCTAAATCTACCATAATTATCTTCATAAAGTCAATCACAGGTCAAGTATTCCAGCCAACATTTCTATTTCTTGAGCAATGATTTCAATAATTTTACACGATTTCAAATATTTTCCCTGAAGAAAGTTATATGCATAATTCTTTAAATCTCTACCAAGTGCATCTTACTATATAATATTCTTAGAATCTACCAAATCCAAGTGTGTTTTTCATCCCATGTAAATATTTTAAATTACTTTGTATTAAAAACCACATTAGGACTAGCATAATAGAGAACATAAGTGGAATGCCAACTTTTCTTCTGGATGAAATATTGGCAAATTTATGTTTGATCTCTGAGATTAGTTGGTTATTTTATTGCTAGTATGAAGAGCCTTTTGTTTGGGGATTTTTATTCACCTACTTATTTATTTTTTGGCCTGAGAGTTAATTTGACTGCTGCCCATCAGTGAAGTGAGCAATTCAATAATTAGCTTTTGTGTTTTAAATGTATGAACTTTAATTAGATTTCATTATAAACAAACAACCGTCAACCATAATTATAAGCTTCTTGGTTTACCCACATATTATCCCTTTTCAAACAAACTTGATGTCAGACAAATTAAAATCAAGCAGCCAGCAATTTTGAGTTGAATTTTACATGATCTGCTGGTAACCTGATTACTTTAACTTCAATATCATTACAGGAAAAGTATTTCAGGAAAAATAATTACAAGAATTCCAACAGGAGACAAGCTTAATTGTATTGATTCAAAAGATGCATGTTCAGAGGAACCATGTTGAAGAAATAACGTTATCTCAAATCTACAGTTTCTATTAAAATGAAATTGTCCAGCAAGAAAGAAGCAATTTAAGATTAGTGTCTATAGAACTAGAGATACTAAACTAACTAAATAATTACCTGGGCCCAATTATTTTATACTTTAAGAAGCAAAATATCAGTGTGGAGAAACTATAAGTCCTGAGGTTTGCAGGTTTATTTACTGACTGGTGTATCTATTAGGACCAAGAACAAGTGGAGCTGTCAGGACATAATGAAGGTAAATGATTAGTTAGCACCAAGCTTGAACTCTTCTTCAATGCAATAAGAGTTAATTAAAGTTTACCACCAAACATCAACCAAAGCAGGATGTTGATCGGGTTTCAGCATTAAGTGCAAACAGACAATAGTTGGCAGCAATTAGTGCAGCTATCAAATGACATGCAATGATAATTATACATTTAAAACAGTTAAAGAGCTGGGGGAAAAAACTAATCAGCCTCTTTGACGACAAATACTCAAAGGGCAGGAAACAGGTATCAGATTATTTCACTTTAACACTGTAAATCAATAGAATTAGACAAGAAAAGGTTGTATGGGTACATTATCTGAAAGAGAACAGTTAACCAAACCTAAAATGAAATAAATCTGCTAGTATTGGTCTATCAAAGATAAGAACTTCTGCAGCTAAAGAAAATAACTTACTTTTCAATTAAAGTTTCAGAATGAAGTCTCTGTAAAGAAAGTTTAGATTCTTGGTTTTGTGTAAATTCAACAGCACAACAAGTATTTCATCATAATTACTGTTATAAATTCAGCAACAATTATTTCATCATAATTACTGTCATTTAAATTGTTAACTTTCACTCTCCCATAATGCCAACAGTACTTTATGCCTGAATGTTATCTCTGTGTACTCCAATATTATCTTTCTGGAAACTTTTCTAATGGATGTTGAGATTGAAATTTTTTAAATGCAGCTAAATTTAAAGCAGAGGCCATATATACATATTTAGCGGTATGTTATGCAGGTCTTCCCTTGACACCATTCGAACCTATGACTTCAGTATTGAAATTGATGAACCTGCATACAACATACCCCTTAGAACAATTTTATAAATCACCTCATTCTCTTCCATAGTTTCTGTGGATCCTAGAATTCCCTGTATCCTAGAGAATGTCTCCAGAAATGTGCCCATCCTCATGACCCCCACCTCTCCATTTTCCCAACCAATTCTGTTATGCTAAGGATTTGTACACAGTGTTGGCTAATCCCAATATTTCCCTGGAGCTAAATCTAAGCCATGGCCGACTCCCAGCACAAAAATGTCTCTCTCCAAAAGCCCTTTTGCCCCCTTCAGCACTCATACACTCATTGGTCCTGACATTTTCACTTCAGCCATGACAAATGAGCTGATGACTCTGATGTGATTGCACGGGAGGATGGCTTTATCTAAAGATATATCATTAACTCTCATCACTGTCTCCTAATATGGCTCTCCTGGGTTCATGTAATGTGTGAGAAAATTTGAGGAAAAATATTTGTAAATATATGCACTGTAAGTAGTAAGAGACCAGCTTCATCAAAGGAAGAAAAGGGACGCCTGAGTGGATAGAATGGTAGAGGCAGGTGTAGGGAGAGGGGGAAAAAAAAAAAAGACTAGCATTAACTAAATGTGGCTCTGGGGATTTAAGTAACTCTACTCACCCATGCCCCAGTGCAAACCAGCCAGCTGACTGTCTCTTAAAGGTCCCTTCCATTCAACATGGGGGACTGGAGCAGATCATAATTTGTGAAGTGGCACAAATGAAGCTTCTCAGATAAATATGGCTTACCAATAGGCAGGCCAACCGATTTCTTTCTTTTTATCACAGGGTGGTATCTATTTTATTTTCAAACCCTTAATTTCCTATGATATTAAATCTCTTTAAATTCAGTTTAGTAGGAAAAGGAATTATCAAAAACAATTCCGCTTTGACATCATAGTATTCTTCAATTGGAAAGAGGCAATAGTTTCCTTCCAAACTATTATTAAATGTGAAACTTTTAAGCTCTTTGAAAAGGAGAGCCTTTCCATTTAGCATAAACATGGCAACCTTTAGGTTACGTTAGAACCCAAGTCCCAGTCACATAGTTCTTGTTATGTACACAATAGAGTTTACAGAGTAAATACTTGTAACCTCTTCTCTCAATTCATCTGAGGACACACAGCCAATCAGAGTCAACTCTAGCATAACAGACTTCTAGAAAAGAGGTCAGGCTTTGAGGTAAAGTGCTATTCAGTCTTGGACCATGCAAGGAGCTCTTTATTTCTGTTCTTATTGGCATCAGTCCCCCTTACTAGAGCAAGAACAAAGCCAAGTGCTCCTGTGAGGTTTATGAATAAATCAAAGGTGAGCCACTTTAAGTGCTGCCCATGATTTCCTTGTTGACAGTGAGCACTTAAACAGGCTTCTATGACCAGCAACTTCTGGCAAACCATAATGATTCCTAATCTGCACCCTGCTTCATTTCAAGAACTAAATGACACACCCTATTTTTCCTGCAAGTTTTCACCTTTCAGACAATTTTGGTTCTATCTCTAACAGTTTACCTTTACAATCCTAGAGCAGTCAGCACAGGAATTGTAACTAAAATCTTCCTTTGCTTGGAAAAATCTCACAAATAAAAAACAAATCTTCAGCATAAGCATAACAAATTATTCTCATGTTAATAATGTAGAATTTTTGGATCCGGGAGAAGCTAAGTCAACTAAGCTGAAGAGGACATACACACACACACACACACACACACACACACACACACATACTCAATTTCATCAGCTGTACTCTGTAGTTATGTGATGTTTCCCAAGAATTTCCATGAGCTTCAGTTTCCTTATTGGTTAAACAAGGGGATTGTGCTATATCCCTTCTGACTGCAACAAACTATGTTCTAATATAAAAAGCCATTTAGATTTCTCTGTAAGATAGTTTTCTCTGTGGAATTTCCCAGCACAAGAACAGCTGTTTCTAAGGTGATTTCTTTTTCAGTACCTATATTTTAAGAGAGGCAGATTCCAGTAGTGTAGTAAACTATTTATGTTTTCCTATTTATGTTTTCCATTACCAATTATTTATCCATTCACTCATTCAACAGGTACTTATTGAGCACCAAAGATTTGCCAATAATATGTTCATCAATGTGGATATAGTGTTTAAACAGAAGTGGGTGCTACCCTCATGGAGGCTGCAGTTTTATTTAAGGAGAGACACTGAAATAAGCATCATGAAAAATGTTAAGATGCTAATTGCCTTCTCTAAATGAAGTATAACTTTATATTGATTAGTATTTAAAAATACCTTATCTTAAATTAATGTGTTTCAAATGAACTGTCAAGTCCAGGGCCTCTTATAAATGACCAGAACATAGGCCATGCATGCACTTTTATTTATAGAAAGTACTTTAACAAGTGTTATAAACCAAACATGTATAAATATTAAACAATAATCAAACACAAAATTGGGAAATTATAATCCAAATACACTTAGATTTCCCATAAAATTATAAACAGTAATTTAAATGTGTATCTTATATATATCCCAATGAAAAATCTATTAAGAATTAACAGATTAAAAAAACCAGAACTTTAGTTTCCAGATGATCCAAAAAATTGTGTTTGTATATATTAGTTTATCATGAATTTACCATCTTTGAACTTGGGTAGTCTTCTAGAATAATGCATTACTATAAAAGAATAAAGGACTGTTATTCCCCCAAGAGATAAACCAATTGGAGATCCATAACTTGGCTATAAAATACCCGAAGAAAATTTAAGGGTTCATAATGTTATTGGACCATTAATAGCTGGATCTCTTCTTTAGGTTGGTATAAATTTTGGTCAACAGGATGCCATGTATTAGTACCCATTTTCCTTTATTGGCATATGAAAATAACATTAATATCAAGTATATCATTAATACCAAGTATATAATCCAGTTTTGGAAAACCTTCTAGTTCAGAGGCTTTTAAGCAGAGACTTTCAACTTCAAGTCTTAAATAAGCATTATGGTCTTTTTTATTATTGCATTTAATGGAGGGTCTGGAATCTTGAGTTCATGTGGATAGGCCAAGGTCTAAATTATTTAAAAACGGTTTCTGTCCTAATTTGCTTCTTTACAAAAATGGAGACTCAGAAATGCATTAACTATCAAGAAGCCCCTTTAGAACAAAACCAACTTGTGGTGATGGAGTGACAGATAAAGATGTGGAGGAGCGTCCACCTATCAACCTAGATGCCATTTAGGTACCTGTCAATGAGAAAATATGAAAAGAAGGATACTACTCCTTTCCCCCACCTCTTAGACATACCCATTACCAAATTCTTATCTTTTTCTTGCAGGACAGAGGGGAAACTCTACTCAAAATATCTATGTAGAGTTGCTTTATCAAATGCTCTTTAGTATCATGACATTAAAACAACAATTGGGAATAAACAAAAAGGAAACATAGAGATCAGTTATCATGTCCTGCCACAATCACTTATTTTAATGTTCATAACACTTTATTCTAATGTAATCTCTACTGCAACCCTGACATATGTCTGAGAAAACTGAGGCTTAGAAAGATTAAGTAACTTGGACAAGGCACCCATAACAGAAATGTAATCCAGGTGTCTTACAGGTTGTATAAGATTCCTATTAAGCATTGGGTTGCCAACAAATGTAGTAGATGTTAAAATATCTAAAATTTAAGTTTAAATAAAGTCATTTAAAAAAGAAAAGGAAACCAAAGGAAGCAGAATCAAAATAGCGTCTGCCCTTAACTCGGTGTCATTCTGTTTGTATACTACGCTGCCTCCAAAACGTGACAGCCTTGACTTTATTTCCTTTCCTGTCATGGAATTAAAGCCTTGTTCTTGTTCACGCCATGGTTATGAATATTATAAATACATTTTAAGTCACTGAGATCATCAGTATTTTTATGAATCATGGGCTCTTCTTGTCCAATTGGAGCACCTAGTCTAACCTCCTCCTTAACACAAAAATGTTTAACAGTCACAATAGTAAGAGGCCATTTAGATTCTACTTGGCTCCTTTAGATAACAGAGAGCTCACTCTCTCAGAGAAAACAGTGTCACTGTTGGGTTATCATGCACATTTTCCTTTCTTCCTCCTCTTCACCATCTCCACAACTTTCATATTCATTCATTCAGCAAACCATTTTCAAATAGCCAATACAGTTGAGTGGCCACTGGTGCTAGAGTTACAATATGTGAATTATTGTCTGGACATTCTCCTATCTTGCTGAGTAATCACAGATAACTTCTCTTTAATTCAATAGCCCATATTTTAATATGACTTAGTTGAACTGAATGATGGGAAGGCCAATTCCCAGGCTTTGGCCTTTCAGTAGTTTCTAATTGTCTTACCACCCTAGCTGCTCTTTTCTGTTGAGATAATACTGGCCAATTCTTAGAAAATAAAAGAAATTCAGCCTCTGAAGGGAAAACTTCACAAGCTACCACTAGGAATTAATCTAAAGAGGAAAGAGAGACCAAATGTGAAAAGAGGGTAGATGTGTGTGTGTGTGTGTGTGTGTGTGTGTGTGTGTGTGTGTGTGTTTACCTGTATATATCTAGTGAATAGGAGTGTTAGGGATGATGAAACACAGTTGTATCCACTAAAAGAGATGATTAATTAGAATTTTCAATTAATGGGCTCAGGAAATCTTAAGTATTGACTGCATGATTCCTAAATTTATGGTTTTTTAAAACTACTAAGCACTATTTTCAAAAATCCACATTAGCGAAGTATTTCAGTTTTAATGAAAATACCATGGGAAATATAAGAATAATTGGGCTTTTTCAACATATTCTTCCAAGCAGACAAACTTTAAGATTTCTCAAAAACTTCCCTCTGAAGAAGTTATGTTTCATTTTGTTTTTAACAATATAACCAGGTGGCGTGCACCAGCTCATATGTTTTTGTATTTTAACATTGTTAGAGCTATGGATTTCCTTTCTTCTTTATGGTGAAGGAAAAGAATTTTATGGACAGTTATAAAATGCATATTTTAACCCAAAAGTCAATTTTCCCTGGTTAAAATGATTTAGATCTGAGTAAATATTTGCAGAGTGATTTCTTTTTTATAGCCAGAACACAATGATACTTATAGACGTTGTCTTTAGAGGTATGTCCTATAGTGCATACCATTCGGTAATTATGACCTGAGCACTGTTGTGTTCTCAAGTCAGACAAACATTAGAAATGATCTATTATCTGAATTATGATGCTGGTGTGTGAACCTCTGACCTGGATGACCAAAACACCTACTCACCTCTTGTCTTGGACCATCAGGACGTTACGATGTATTAACTAAGGCAGTCTGCCCAAATTCTTAAATTGTATTTGTTTATTTTATCAAATCTCTAGAACGTTAAAGTGGTTAATTACATTAGACATAAGCTGCTTACTAAATATGTCTTTAGTATCAAAGCCGTTTTTAAATCGAGTGCATAAACTCAAATGTGCTTTAAAGTGGCAAATATTTTATTCTATTCACAAACCTTTATAAGAATAGGAGACTAGGGAGCAGACTAGGGACTGAGGATTGTATGTCAAATGTGAAACCGTATCAAACTTTCAAGGCAAGTTGTGAACTTCTGAAACTAGGGAATTAACAGAACATCAAGTCCAGCAAGATCACAAGGGGCACAATCCTTATGCAAGAAAATAATGCTATTGAGCCCTCATTAAAAGCCCATTTTGTCCTTAGCCATCAAAGACTGTGAGTGCACTAAGATCTTGGTTATATCATCAGGGATAACTAAAACAAGTGCCAAGAGAAATTGTGCACTTTTAGTTCTCACATGTGTCCATCTGTTCACATATAAACATATATTCTGCTTTCTGTCTGATTTCTAAAACCTTGATATCAGAATACCCTGGGCTTTTGCCCATTTTCTAAGAATGCAGACATCACATAAGCTACTATTAACCCATGTGTGATCCACTTCCATGGTGGCTGGAAAACTGCCAGTTACAACACATGGTGCCTGGTTAACAATGTCTTAAAATATAAATGAATTTATTTTTTAAATTAACACATTTTCTTATGGAAATACCTTAATAAGCCCTTCTGCATGTAAAGGAATAGCCTCCATGTGGATTTTTTGTTCTTTTAAGACTTTTCTTCAAGCATATCATAAAGTTAACCATAAAAGTTTCTGAAACAATCCAGAATTTCTTGACAAATTTTAAAAAGGACTCTAATAAAAAATTTGGGGGACTATATAACATAGATCAAACAGTTTTCCTTTAAAATATGCTGTATTCAAGAGTCAACCCTTACACTTTAATTTATGTAAAAATACTTCTAATTTCCCAAGTTTCCATCTAATCATCTTAATAGTACCTCAGCAACAAAACTGCTAAAGTGATGAGGCAAATGGAAGTTCTAAAATTTAGCAACAAACAAATTAGGTTAATATCTGATGGGATCTTTTAGGTCTGTTCTGAGGCTGCCATCAGTGGATCATTTGTGGTGACCTCAAACCAGAAAGAGCTTGTATAAAATGCATCCATATAAATAATTATCTACACTGCATTTGATTTACATATGTACAAAAGATTCAATTCCCATCTTTGAAAGAGTCTTGACACTTATGGTATTTTAACTGTCCTAATTATGGTTGAAGAAACATCATTAAGAGTCTTGATCACATTGTCAACTGATAACCAGTTACATCCCTAGCTAGTGACAAGGGGAAATCCTACTACAAATGTCTCCAAGAGTGAACGTATTTTTAAATAGACATTTAAAAAAAGACTTATCCCTAAATAAAATACACAATATACCTACAAAGCAACATGAAGACTACATTCAGAACTTTAGGAATTAAATCTTAAGAAAATAAGATAATCTGTATCCTCTTCTATCCCTTCCCAGCCACAAATGCTGATAGGCCACTTAAAACACTTAACATTGCCAAAAGTCAGACTACACAACTCTTTCCCAAGTGAAGTGTTTTGCCAATTGAGATAGTTATTTTTGGCTGATGGGGTAAAAAATAGGCACTTTATATTCCATCATTAACTGAATTAAATATCCACACCATACCACTGGCCTCTTCTAAAATAACTGTTTTTGCCAGCAAAGTGTTGGGAATTCTTGATACCCAATAGTCAATATTTGGCTAGCCTGGCATGTTTCTGAAACTCTTCTATATACAAACCTCTGTTGATCATCCTCTAGCTGCACTATTGTCATACACATTACTTCCCAATGATGATGAAAACACAGCATCTTATAAAGTTGCTGAAATCTGAGCCCCTGCTTGTTTTCTCAAGTCTTGGACAAACATAACTTTAGAGAGAGCAGAGCATAGACATAAAGAAAGAGAAGCCTGCATTTTCATCTTCCTTTCATCTTAGTCATTCAGTCAGCCATTCAGGACCCTATTCAACAGAGCTTTTCATTATGCAAAAAAATGCTAATCCTTTTCCGATGCTTTCACACTTGTATAAACCCCCATTCCTTCAACTGAAAAGCAATTATATCAGTTTACCTTTCTGTCAAAAACAGGATTAATATTCCAATAACAGAATCTCTTTTCTTTTCCTATCTTTTGCTTTAGGAAACTAGAGATTATTAGTAGAGGCATTCTTAGAACAAGAATCCATTATTTTAAATATGATTATGTTAACCAATGGGTGGAAAAGGGAGAGAATAATAATAAGAAAAAGTCCTTCAGTTACTGCAGAAACTCTTTTCCGTGACAGAAGTGACCTTCCTTTTACAGATGCCCAAAAAGAATGAGACTCACTCTGGTCTATTAATCAGAAACAAATTATGAAAGAATGTAGCTGGACTGGTTGACACTATCCCGTCTTGGGAGACTCAGTAACAGCCTAGTAACAATGTCCTCTTCATGGGTAATGAGCAGCCATGACAAATGGGGCAGAGAAACTATTTATTTGCATATGCAAATTCTCACACAGGGGAAACATGTACAAACAAGTGTCATTGTAAGGTGGATTAGGCAAACAACGCTTTCTTTCTAGGACATTCTGCAGTCCAGAACATTAGTCAGCACAATTAAACCAGTCTCCATGGAGACTAATGAAATTTCACCACGGTATGAGTTAAATTAGATAGCTAGTTATGTGTTTCCACAATCCAACTTGAAATCCATTATTGTTTCAGAACAATACTGCAATTGTGCTTAGCTGATCTTTGCCAGCTCAACAAGCTTCTAAGTTGACAATTTGCATATGTTAATATAATTAAGCACTAATTACATGAAACTTGTACATATTCACATGCACTTTCCCTGGGCGCTTCTCAGTTTGAACCTTGGCCAAGTCTTTAACCCTTAGAGTGGTCTTAGAAGGGGGGGCCCTCTCCCTGTGGGTACAGCCCTTAGGCAGACACAGAAAGGCTCCTCATTTATAAACACAAAGCTTAACCTGGCTTCTCATATTTCTAGCAACAATGACAGAACATATTTTGTGAGAGTGCTAGAGACCAGGGATAAGGAAAATGAAGAGTGGGGGGATGGATTAGTCTTTAAAGACTCATAACGAGTATCTTCTCAAAGGAAGGCAGGAACATTCATTTCAAGAAAATGTTAAGAAAGAATTTGTTCTCATTGACATTGTTGAACCTTGGGAGATGAACATGGTTTGACAACAGCAAAAATAGCAAGTAGGAAACGGAAAAGGAGTCAGCAGCACCTAATGAGCTTTACATAAATATATGCAGAGGCAATTAAGCAATGTTAATTACTATGACAGCAGTTAATTGAATATAATTAGATATTTTAAGCCACTGAATAAAGCATAGTTAAGATTAATTTTATTGAGATTAATTGTAAATAAGGATAGATTAACGCTGTGTTTTGACAGGCATAAAAAGTAGTTCTGCAAATTAAGCAAAAGCGTGGTCACCAGTCCAAAAATCATATATTATTTTAATGTCACACCTCAGAATCATCTCCTCAATAAACATGACTTTTCAAACCCAAACAGACAGGAATCTTGAAGAAAAACAAACAGCTTGCAGAGATTAAAGAGCCTTTTGTCCTTTTTCATGTGCATTTCTTTTAACAGACTAAATTAAGCGAGTCTGTTGTACGTTTTTTAGGAAGGAACATTTCACACTGAATGGAAAAAATGTTCTATCACATATGAAATTCGTGCAGCTGTGCGGAACTTGGTCCAGAGGGTTTAAGACTATAAAACACCACCAAATGATAGACAGTAGGCCTTCCCAAGATTATATGATAAAGTCATAATCTTTTATTTTGACCTCCCTCCAAATTTCTGCTTTGTATTCTTTCCAATGAAGTAAGGTATTTTCTTTTACAATTTTCTTTCTGTAAGAGCATAAAAAGAAACATTGTACCTACTAAGTGCTAGAAACAACATGTAAAAGGAATTGAAGAAGGCCTCATTTAACATATATCAGCTAAGTCATTCAGCCACAAAATGCAATGATAGCTATAACAACAATGTATGCAAATGATATCTCTTATTACTCTCATAAACAATGGTTTCTGAAAATATTTCTTAGAAAAATATTGCTAATTGAAAAATCCTCTCCTGCAATACTTTCACACCAAGCAAATTCATGCACACTCTTTAAGAAAATTAACACAGTCCTCCAGAATGCTGAACAAATCACTAATAAGAAAGGAGCTTCAATTGATTTTGAAATAAATCAATAGGTGATTAACATAATATTTTTAAAGCAGCAGAATGTACATATATATTACATAAGCATATATATTATATTTTCAATACCTTTTAGCTCTTAATCGAACAAGGGCTTTACACTATTGAGCCTGGGTCTACACTCCCTCACAACTTCTTTAGGATGTCTCTAGTCTTTATAACGAAAATCCTAAAATGGTCTATGAAACAAGACTACGACAAGCCATTCTGCAGTGAAAGATTTTAAATCATCCAGCCTCTTCTAATAGACTTGAGACTTATTGAGGTAGAAACCATAAAAAATGAAGAAGGGAAATTTAATCCCTGAAATATTGATTTGCACATTAATATCATATAGGCAGAGGGCAATTTGGCTTCGTGGAAATGACACATTGTCGACCCTTGGTGAAGTCAGAGCCAATCTAACTGCTGAACATGTCTGAATCTCAAGAGTTATTAAGGGCTTCCCTTCTTGCCTTTATGACTTTTCTTCAGCCTACCAATGCAATCTTAAATGTATTATCTTTAAGAAATAATTGTAAAACCTCAGGGGTTTTCCAGTTAATGGAAGGGAGGCCAAACCACATCAGATTCTGAAATGCAACATTAAACCCTTGCAATCAACAAAACCACCTCAATTCTCATCCATCCAGTGCAGGATCTAATATTGTTATTAGAGATAATCAAATTTCATTGTGTAAATTTAGGCTCATGGTCAGAATGGAAGCAGTAAATTCTACAATATTAAACAGTGATTTTCTCAGCCTCCTTTATGTTTTCCTTTGCTGGTGAAGCATCTTTTAAAACAACCCACCTAGCTCAAAATTAATGAACAGATTTGGGCTCATCTGCTAAACACTGCAAAAAATTACAAAAGCGCTGAACATGTTTGCCTCATTTTTAACTTTAAGTGGCAACTTTCACTTCATAGACCCTGAGTCCACTATCCCTGCCTAACCCCACAGTTGGTGCTATTGCTTTGACTTACACAGCTGGTTTACCTGACCTTTCTTTGTTCCTTGGGTACATTTCACTTTTCAGATTTATGGTATTTCCCCTATATTTCATTGACCCTATCTTCATTGCCATAAACATGAAAACACTCGAATATGAGTTTACTTTTTAAAAAATCCAAAATCAACCAGCAACTGAATAAAAACACAGTGATGCTCTCCCTAGTTCATACCATAAATATTAAAACCATTAAAAAAAAAAAAACTGTATAAACCTTGTGATCCCCACACTGAAGCCAGGTGCAAGAGGTTAAAACAGCTGGCTAGCCATCTTTTATTTTTGTGTGCCTTCCTGCTGATTGAAACCACAAACCTTGAAAACTATCAAATATTCCCTTAAGGATATTTTTTAAGACGAGGAAGGAAAAAAGAAAACCTTCATTCTCTTTAATATGCTCCTCAGTGGAAATGGAAAACTCCAAAACACAGTCAGTCACAGAGGTAGTGAAATAATTCCGAATATCTCCTTTCTGTTTTATTTAAACCATCCTTTCCAACAATTTCTATACACAATTGTTTTTATTCTTTAGTTAGAAAAGAAGAAACAGAAAAAAATAAAAAATAAAAAACCAGAAAGAAAGTCTGAGCTTGCTCTGTCAGTTTTGCCAGTAAATATAAAGTAAAACAAGTGTTGATGGCACCGAGAGTGTTACATACCCGGGCTGTGTTTTTGCATTGCTCTCAATGGAAGCGATCGATGCCCGTGTCACTGTCGCGTCCCAATCGCAGCCAAGTCTCAGCCTTAATCTAAGCAACACCCGAAAAGGCAGCGGCAGCCGCAGCCTCTCTCTCACTCTTCCATCCATCCACCCAACTAAAAATATAATACTACATATGAGCTTTAACCACTCCACGTTTATAGGGATCAAGCCACTGAAAATCCAGGAGAACACAATAA
>NW_016107337.1:9191859-9215809 GCF_001604975.1 Cebus imitator
TCTTGTCTCTTCTCTCTCTCTCTCCCTCTCTCTCCCTCTCTCTCCCTCTCTCTCTTCCTCTCTCCTCTCTCTGTCTCTCCTTTTGCCATCTACATGATCCTTGATTAAACATGGAACAGAGTTAATAAAAGGGGGGGGAGGACTCGAGAGGAAATGCAACTGTCAGAAATCGGGACGGCCAGATTTCCTGGTGAACCTGCCTCTGTCTGAGTCAGTGTCAATCCACCATCTTCTGCCAGTGAACTTGTCTTTGGGTTTTTGTTTGGTGTGTGTGTGTGGGGGGAGATGTTGTTGTTGTTGTTGTTGTGTGTATGTGTGTGTGTGTGTGTGTGCTTTTTTGGGAAGGGGGAGGGGAAAGACAAGGTGGGGGTTGGAGGTGGGGGGGGAGAGTAGGGAGAATGTGTGTGTGTCTGTGAGTGTGTGTTGAGTATGAGTGTGTCTCTGTGTGTGTAGGGGTCGAGGTGGTTCGGGGGGGGGGTCCGCGTTTGCGATCTGAACCTTTGGTACCTACAAGGAGGGTGTCTCACCGAACGGTAGCTAAAGCCTCACCAGAACCGCGCGGAAGTGAGAAGTCGCGGCCAAAGGCGCCTGCCGAAGCCTCCTCTCTGGGCCGGACCCCAGCCGGAGCGGCCGAAAGGAGCCCCCCGCCCGGATCACAGGTAACAAAAGAAATAGAAACCAGTGCACCGTCTTCTAGGAGAAGGGGGTTAGGATAGGGAACCTTCTGTAACTTGGGCATCGGCAGAGAAACTTTATACAATTCCATGAGAAATTTTATTTTTTTCTGATAGAAAAGAGCAGAAAGAAGGGGGTTGGGGGGGGAGGATGGAAGTAGAAGGAAAGAGAGACCCGGCGCATTCCAGCCCCTTTTCGCTTTGCTGCTCTCGGCCAGAAGGCGCACTTGATGCTTGGAGAAGCGAAGGAGGTGAAGTTCATTTGTAGACATGGAACCCTTTTAGGGGGGCCGGAGAATGAATCGGTTCTCACAGCCGACCACAGCCACTCAATACACACACACACACACACACACACACACACACACACACGCGCGCATACGCACACACCCCTTGCCCTTTGCTAAAAAGAAAGGAAAAGATTCTTGACCCCAAGCCGCGGGCGTCTATCCGTCGGTCTAACGCACAACCGGCCGCCTTCCGTCCCGAGCCTGCAGCCGCCGCCTCCCAGATCCCCGGCCCCGAGGCCGAGGGATCCCGCCTCCTAACGGACCTGCCTTCCGACCGCGCCGCCCGCGCCCGCGCCTCCGAGAGCAGCCCTCGGCAGTGCCCGCCGCGCCCGCTCCGGTGGGCGGGTGTCTACCTGCAGCCCCAGCCCCAGCGTTCGCCCCAGCCTCTTGGAATCTCCTCCCCGGAGCGCACGAAGCCCCCGGGCCTCCGCCAGCCCCGCACACTAAGCGACCTTCGCGGAACTTGAGAATGGGAAGAGGGGCGGGTGGTAAACGGAGGAAGAAAAACCAGGCTGAAGAATAAGGTGTTTGTGTGGGGGGGTGGTAAGCAGGGAAAGGGCAGGGAGAGAGGGGCTCCCAGCCCCACCGACCAACGTCCAAACTTCCGGAGATGGGTGCGGAGGACGAGTCATCCCGGCTGGGGTGCGGGGGCGCGGGGCGAGCGGGGACCCCTGACAGTGCCCGCGCCGCTGCGGAGCTGACAGCTTTCCCCAGCCACTGGAATGCCCGGGGCTTGCGGAGAAGGCAGAACCCGAAAAGACAGGGAAAAGGAGAGAAAACCGCCCAAGCAAACGTAGATGATCCTCTGCAACTTAATCCAAAAGTTAAATCCCGAAAAACGCAGCCCCCCTAAAGAAAGTGGAAAATCAGGTCCCTCAGTGTTCCCTCCCTCCCTCAGCGGAGCAAATCCTTGAGCCAAAAAAGGGGGAAAGAGATAGAAAAGGGGGGCAGAGCGGAAGAGATGGTCGGGATGAGGGGATGTGTGCGAGAGCGAGCAGGAGCGAGCGAGCTAGGGGCAGAGAGGGAGAGAGGCGGAGAGGGAGAGGGAGAGAGAGGGAGCGAAATATCAAAGATTGTGCAAGATCAGGCTGGAAAGATAATCGATACTCGACCTAAATTTAACACAAACTACTCAATAAAAGTTAAAGAAAAAAACTTACTTTCCATTTCCCCTGCAGTTCCTACTCGATCTTCGCCTCTTTTTTGTTTTGCTTTTATTTTACTTACAGCTGATCACATCCAAGTAAAACGAGAGGGTTCATTAAAAAAATAAAAAAAAAAATAATCCTCGAACTTTATTGGGTGAAAATAAAAACGCTGGAGCAGAAAGTGGGGGGCATGGAGCGGTCCTCGGGGGTCCGGGAGGAGTTAAAGCATGTGCCGACCGCGGTCTCGCTGTTTGGTTGTGAAGGGGTTGGGAAAAGGAGGAAAGGAAATGAAAATCCGATATGTCTTTATTCTGCTAATTATTATCGTTTTAGCCCTGTTTAAAAAAATGGCTGATTAAGTTGAGTGCGCATGTCTTTGTGTGTCTATTCCCGATATGCACTCTGGGAATGAGAGAGGAGAGCGAGGGAGAGGGAGAGGGAGAGGGGGGAGAGAGAGGTGTAATTAGTGAGGTGATCAACATTCCCCAGACTGCAAATGACGCGCAGCCCGGACTCTGAGCAGCTCCGGAGCCTCACGGCTTCCAAGACTCGGAGCGCTGCGGCTGAAGCCCCGGACGCGGCGACCGCGGAGAGGACAGGGGATGGGGACCTCCGGGGCTCGCACCCCACAAGCCCCTGCCTGCGACTCCCAAACTTCATTAGACACACACACTCTTACACACAAACACAGACACACACAGAGAGCAAGAAGGAGAAGGAAATAAAACATAGATACCGCCAAAGCATTGCCCTTTAACCATTCGAGATTTTTTAAAAATTATTTTAATGAGGCAAAGTAATTATTATCGGACCAGAGATTTGTTTACTAGCGAGCTTTAAGCAGAAACATGAGTTAGGGTAATGAAGAGCTTTTCTCTGCCTAGTTTATTCTGCTGTATACATGAACGCACTTTAATGGCGAAATGCGGGGGCCTGAGCAAATATGCAGATATATGTAAATAAAGGGTGCCTGGCTGTGTGCAAACACCGCTCAGCCCAGCCTATTTTCAAAGGAGGAATTGTACTGTGGATCCGTAGCCACTCTATTTAAACACGTATCTTTCACTTGTATACGCAGGAGAGAATACCCAGGGTATGGGAGATGGAAGCAGTTAGTCAAAGAAAACTTCCAAATGAGAATAAGTGACCCTTGCAAGAATGATGTGGGGAGGGGGGTACAGTTCTATCCTTTATGTAATATTCTTGAATATTTTTATCAGAATTGCATAAGTTCAATGTAATAACTTTAAGAAGACTTAGAAAAGAAAAACCTTTCATCTTTTGAGTCTGTTGAGTTATCTTTCTTGAAGCACATTATGATGAATTTTAAAATCCCACTACAGATCTCATTAGAATGAAATATACTTGGTATTTTCTGGTGCAAAATTTAAGGTGGCAGATTCTCATTTGAAAATCTAATTATCTCTTTCCAATATTACAGATGTGAATAGACATACTTTTAAATACCCCCTACTGAATAATATATATATATATATATATATATATATGCATTGCTACTCAGCATCTTGATGCACTTTACACAACTATGCTACAGGTCACAGGTAGACATCATCTATGTAATATTTCTAAAATAGGAATTCTAAAGAGAAAGTAAGAATAACAAATCACATGAGCTAAAAACAGGAAATACTTGCAATGTCCAGCTTCCTGGACAGGTAAGATGTCAGCTGCCTTTGAGTTGACAGGCCTTTGAAGTTCTGGATCACCAGGATCTGCTTCAAAACCTTGTCTTAGGCCTTAAGCACCAAATCTACCAAATACCAACAGAAAGGTTTATCGCACAAGTATTTGGAACTACAGAGGCTGCAAACATGCATCTTTCCAGGCCTAAAACCTTGCGTTATCAGGGAACATTTGGAAAATCCTAGGACTGATGCAAATGGATTAAAAACTGAACAAAACACCTGGAAGGATAAAAGCACAGTCCTCACACAAAAAAAGCAGACCTAGGCCCAGATCAGGAAAGCTGGTTGCCTTCAGCAGCTGGCTAAAGTTACAATGAAAGTCCAGAGGCATGGAGTGGAGAAAAAAAAAAAAAAAACCCTAGATATGGTCTTTATTAAGTGAAAAAATCAAATCACCACCTTAGGAATCTGGAGTCACTGCAGGTACTAGTGTTTTAGAAACCAAGGCTACCAAATGTTAACAGAAAGAAAATCATCTGTCTCTCCAAAGACTTCATTCAATTTTAAACTTCTTTGGGAAGAAATTTGTTGAAAGTGGAAGGCTTTCTAAGATTTTAAAGTTACTTTATTTATGGCCCCACCTTTACACAGCAACTGAATCACCAATTTGCTAGCAGTATCTCATTGCACCTCAGTGGGGCTTATCCACATGCCTTAAGAAACATACATGCACACAGGGGTAAAATTTAAATTCTCTGCAACTTGTAAGTGAAAAAGGTGTTTATGTAGCGTTACTGTTTACCGAAAAACACCCCAGAGAGCAAAATTTCTGGCTTTAAAAAAACTATTTGAGGTGTGTGCATGGGGAAGGGAGTGGGAGCTTTTAAAGAGACTGAGGGGAAATGAAGGCAGGGAAACTTTTCAGGTTCAAATCAGAAAAGATCAAGCCCTTTGCAGGAGAGGGCTCCATGTATAAGCTCACTGGTGGAAAAACCATTTCCTGAGACTTCAGACGGGTAAATGCATATGATGAAGGAAACACCTGAGAACAATAAGTCTGTTTCAGGCTCAGGTGAAGAAAGGGGTCTATTTCTGGCATGGAAGAATAAGGAAATGATGATCATTTCGTTTTCAAGTTCTTTATTTCTTTTGCCTTTTTCTCCCTGAAACATCAATAACATTAATGTCATTAACGTCAAAACAGCAGACGTCAAATCAGGAAAACCATTTAAAAAAAATTGGTGGCTATTTCTCCTCTACACCACCTCTCCCGTCTTTTCTTGGAAAACACAACTCTCTCTGTGTGTGTGTGTGTGTGTGTGTGTGTGTGTGTGTGTTGGGTGGTGGGGGCGGTTTTTGATTTCTAAATAAGAAAACAAAAGAGGATTTGTAAGGGGTGCCCACTTTCTAAACCCCTTCTTCTGCTGGCGAGAATTCTCATCCTAACGTGTGTGTGGTGTTGTTGTTGTTGTTTTTACCATCTCTTTCTCGTTTTCTTTCACCTTTTCCCTAAGAAGAGAGGCTGGAGGTGAGGGTCGGGGGTTAATGGGCTGAGGGAAGGGGCAGAGGTTCTCGCGCAGAGTCAAGAGTTTCCTCCAGGGCTTCGCCTCGGAGCGCGCCAGCGCGAGGAGGGCTGTTGGGCTGCAGCGGCGGCGGGACTGCGTGGGGTGGGCCTGGGGGCGCGAAGCGCGGCGCTGGCAGGGGCGCGGCGAGGCGGGCGAGCTCGAGCCCAGCCCGCGGGCCGCTCAGGGACGCAAGAGCTATCCGAGTGGCTGGACCTGGCTGCGCCGCGGCCCCTTGCGCCCTACTTCTCGGCTCCCAGCGCCAGGAAACCCAGCTGCTCCTCTTGGGTCTCTGAGGACGCCTTGCTATCCACCTTTGACCCTGACTCCCACTCCCTGCCCCACCCCCATTCCACTGTCCCTAAACTTTGCGCGAACCCGCCGCCGCCCTCAAAGAACGTCGGGCTACTTTTTATTTCAAAGTGAAAGGAGCAGAGATTTCCCTGCGGCTCCGAGAACTTTCCCTAGATCCTCTTCAGCACTTTCCAGGGCAGCCCCAGCCCAGCCACATCCACTGCACAGCACTGGGACCCTGACGTTGAACACCGAATGAGGGAAGAACTAAAAAGGAATGCCAGGTGGCTAGGTGTTGAATGTTGGAAGCAAGGAGTAATTAACATTGAGACAAAAGGTAATTTCCACTATGAGGCTTTTTCCTCGGCGTGTTTTATTTCCCAAATCCACTCCGAGGACACTCTTCACAATAGGTCTAATGAGTTTTCAGCTGTTTGTTCTGTCCTTCCTCCGCCCTGTCCTCACCAATTCACTAACAAATACCTCGCCTCCCTCTCCCCAGTGTCCCTCTAGCTCAAGAACAACTCCAGCCCAAGGGGAAAAGGTTTCCAGTCTCTTGACCGCGCTTCCGGGGTCTGTACATGAGCTCAGTGTGAAACGAGGTATTACAAGATTTCAGCGTTAGGAACCCTTTATAGCACCACAGACACTTTCAGATCCTCAGCCCCCTCCTCCTTTCCTCTTTTTGTTTGGTCTTCTCCACCCGGAAGCTATTTAACAAAGGCAATGTGTTAACTAACGTTTTTGTTTAAGTTAGCAACCCCTTTCCAAAACACGCTTAAGCCTGATACCAGTGTCTGTCACTGTGTGTGTAGGGGGGCGAGGAGAGTGACAGGGTGGAGGGATATGTGTGTAAGGGAGGGACATGTGGCCTTGACAATGAATGGAAAGGTGCAGGGCTTGTTTGGGAAGGTGTCACAAACATATTATATTTACAGTGAAATAATTCAATAAATAGTGGGATGTCTGTGTCTGTGTGGCTATGTGTGTGGCGAGGGAGCCGAAGCTTTCTATACAGAACAATCTATACATTTTTAGGAACTAACAAAAAAGGGGGGATTTAAAATATAACCTAACACTGAGAATGGACACTCTCTTTGATGGAGGGAGTGAGCTAGTGGAAATCAAATTCAAAAGGAAAAGGCATTTTTAGTGTGTGTATACATGTGTAGTATTTGTGGGCAGTTAAATCCCTCCCTGATTCCCTCCCCTCCTCCAGCCACATTCTTATCTCCTTTATGATCTTCTTCTTTCTCTTAAAAATCATGGAAATGTCCCCCTTTTGCTCCTGGGTCTCTGTCTCTGCACCTCTATATCCATGTGTGTTTCTCTCTTCCTGGACTAAAGTCCATTTTTGGCTTTTACTTTGGATTAAATGTTTTAGCTTTTTTTTTTTTTTTCTTGATTCTGACCTTTTAGGGGGAAGAGAAGTCATCATGTAGAGTTAGACACAGGTAAAGAAAGGAATGGGGAAGGAGGGAGGGGCTAGAGGGTTTGAGGAAGGAAGAATTAAGGGAGGAGACAAGGGAAAAGGAGAAGAGAGAAAAGTCAAATGCCCTCTGGCCTTTCAAAGGTCAGAGCTCAGACAGTGCAGTGACCTCTTTTCCCTCTAGGCAACCAGCCCAGTGTTTATAAACAAATCAGACAAGACTCTCCCCAAACATTAGCAGTTCACTAACTTTATAAGCACTTTCACAGTACTTATGCAAATTAATGAGGACCCCTTATCGCCTTCCTCCCCCTAACACACAAACACATTTACACCACCGAAAACCAAGATCACAAGCACAGCCTCCTCAAATATACATGGAAATATTTTCAGCAAGAGTGTCCAAAGAAAATGTTACATTCTGTCTGGGGAAGAGGTCCAATACATTATCCAAGTGGGAAAGGATAGACACACACACACACACACACACACACACACACACACACACACAGAGAGAGAGAGAGAGAGAGAGACAGAGAGAGAGAGAGAGAAAGAGAGAGAAGACAGATAGAGAGAATAACTAATTTCATTGAGCAAAAGATAAAGTAATATTTTAAACCTAAAAACATCTATATCTAGTCAATGAAATGCTGTATAGAAAATATACTAAACTCTGGCCACCAGATAAAATTATTTTAAAACGACATTGTATTCATCCAAACACGAACTTTTCTAAGACATATGTGCAGATATTTACAGCTGAAGAAAAGCCACTACCACAGTATGTAATGTCCCTAAATATCAGACACGAGAGCACTATTAAATCCTACAGCAAACAAAACAGCCCATCAGATCTAAGTTACAAAATGTATAATTATTTCAATTTTAAATTACAAAAGACAACTAGCAAAAACTAAATGAATCAAAGATTCTGAAAGAAAATGTGGTTTGCCAAGGTACAAGAATGGTAGCTTTACATTAAGTTACAAGCAAAACACCATTTCAGAAATAAATGACAAGATAGAAGAAGAAGGTGAAAGCAAAAAAATACATTAAATGATTTTCAAACTTTTGCTTTTAAATGATTATCAAAGTCTAAGGGAAAAAGGTTAAAGAAAATATACCTCAGAGCAAAAAGATCATCTCCTTTTCTTCTTTGTCTATCAGTCCCCTGTTAAAGCGTATGGAAAATGTTTTCAAAATGCCCAGATTTGGCACATTGTCATTGCAAAGAGAGGAGCGCAGTGATGCTGTTAGAGAAAATGGGAAATAAATTCAGGATTGGGTGCTGCCTCCTTCAATGCGGATTTATCTAAGTTTAATTTAATATTCCGCAATCACTGAATGATCGCATATAATTCACCAAGATTTTAAAGGGCTTTATTTAAATACCTTGAGCAATAAGAGAATGAAATTTAAACCATTTCAACCATTGCTTATATTTTTTGTTTATTTTCCTATTAAGAGAACTTTAAGTGGCAACTTCTAATAATAAAAGGAAAAACCATGAAGATTTAGGTTTTTTTTTTTTTAAGGGAGAATGTTAAAGGAAAACATTAGCTTTATTAAAATCATTCTGAACGTAAAATCAAAAAGCACAAAATGGTTGTTTGTAGAACACTAAACCTTTAATCGATTTTATTGGCATTCCGATCGATTAGATAAACGGAAATCTATAGCAAACATCAAAGCATTTAAAACATTTTCTCTATCTCATTTATAAACAAAACTTTTCTTTACAGCAGAAAAAAATGATTATCAAACGACTAACAGGAAATTCTTCAGATATCAAATTACGATAATAAAATTATTTCCACATGGAAAGGGATAATGACAATGATGATAGTAATTACAATAATGAATAATTCAACAACCCTTTGACATGTATGGAAGAACCTCAGCAGAAACGGACGTTTGAAGGGGGGCTACTTTAAAATAAATACTTTATTTTTAAAGAAATATTTTCAGAGACAACTCGAGGGGTGTAGCTTAGGTGTGCCTGCCGGAATAGTGTTGATTTCCCTGCAGATGTAAAAAAGTCGATTTCTTTGCCGGCGTTTCCCTTCTAAATTGAGTTACTTCTTATAAGCAAAATTAATATGCAAATAAGCGTGAGCCCTACCAGATTTACAAACTAGTGTCTGGACTTGTCTTCTACCTATTCTCAAAGTGATTCTCAAATTATAGAGAGGGGCGAGGACTAGACTCCCCAAACCTGTAGCGAAGGAAACGATTTATTTGGAGATGTGAACACTGCTGTCCGGAGAAACGCAGCCATTAGGGCTTATGGCATTCTAGCTGCGGCGGCAAGAGGAAGTGTTGCTGTAAAGGGTATTATGTTTATTTGTTAAAGAAAATCAATGCAAGTGGCTGTAAAGCCGTTAGTGAGGCGTGTGTTCGGGACTCGCGGGGAATCGTGACTCCGGCAGGCTGGTCGAGCAGCCCTTCTCATTGCCAACAAAGTCCCTGCGTCGCTCGGAGCCGGGGAGCGGACCGCGCGGCACCTGGCTTCGCGCTCGTGGGTCCTGCCCCGCGCTGCTCTGGTGGACCGCCTGTCCACACACTCCTCTGCCCTCTCTGCCGAAGTCCTAGCAATTGCTCCCTGACGCGTGCTCCTTCCTGTTGACTGTGGCTGACTTCCCACGCCCAGCCTCAGCAGCACACACCTTTTTCCTCTTTTTCTCTGATGGATTCTGTCGCTTCCTCCTTCCCTAACGCTGGGAGCCTGAACTTCTGTTCTTTTCCTTCTACTGGAGTCTCTCTTGAATCTCCCAGTCCCTTGGGTGAATCGCAGACCATTTCTTTCCTACCCTGCCCCTCCCCCGTGTCTCTCTCCTGCCATTTATTTAGCACCCGGGTCTTCTTACCCTCACACTTCTATCCTCTCCTCCAGACATTCCAGAGAGTTCTCATCACACCAGAATGCACTCTTTCTCTCCTCCTCCTACTCCCTTTGGATGGGGGAGTAAAGGGGGATTTCGAGTTGAACTCCCAGGGGTTTTATTCTATTCTTTTTACAGCTTTACTTTCCCTTTTCTTCTTTGCATAACCTTCACCTACCTACTAATTTATAACAGAAGCGGTTTCTTTCCCTTTCATTTCCTAGTTTACAATTTCCGTCTGGGGTTGTGCATTGCACATGCACTCTCTGACTTCTCCGCCCCCCACCCTCCGCCCCACCAGCCTCCGTCCCAGGCAACTATTTTCTTTTGCTCTCTTGCCGTCTAACTGCACTTTCTCTTCTCAGAGTAAGTTAGTTTCCATGACATAAAAGTTCACCGTACAGCACCTTTATATTTGTCAAATTACTTCGTTGCCCAATGAACGGTAGGGTGTGTAGGGAAATGTGTCAACCACTTAGGTCCCTTTTAACACCTTCTTACTCCCAGTCCCACCAACCCACGCCAGTAATGTCTTGTGTGAATAATAACGAATTCTGCAAGACGTTTCCTCTCAGCGCGTGCTGATTGCTCATGAGTTATTCCTGAGCGGGTCTCAAAGCCCTCACTTGGATCTTCTGGCTTCGAGTGGTCACCATTTCAACCGTCCACCCTTTCTTCTCTTTCCCTCACTGGTGGCCCTGACTGCGGGAGGGGAGCGCAGCCTAAAGACCTCGTCCTCTTGCTTCTTGTTTCTAGCTGCTGCAGCTGCCGCTGAAATTCGCTGTGGCCGCTGCCTCTTCCCGCTTTAATCCCAGACCTCCAGTCATTGGGCAGCTCCTCAGAGGCAAGAAGTCAACACCATGGCAACCCGACAAGCCTATCAAATCACCGGCTGGCGTGACAGCAGCAACACTGCAGGCAGGAGTGGGCTGGGCGGAAGAGCAGAGTGGCCACTGCGCTCAGGTACACAGTCTGGGAGTGAACAGCAGCTGCCGGTTTCCACGTTCTGCCTACACATACGTGCACCACCCAGTCCACATCCCTACCTTTTGTGCCCTAGTAGGCTCTGGAGGAGAAAGGGGAGGAGGAGGAGAGATGCATACAGACTTGGTAGAAGTGTAGAGCAGAGTTTGAAACTAACTGAAAGGAATCCAAGTCTTAGAAATTGTAAACTAAAGATGCCTTGTGACCCAGCAGTCCATGAAAACAGGTCACAGTAGGCCCAAAACCAAATGGAAGGAGTTTGCACCAACGAGGTGTGTGTGTGTGTGTGTGTGTGTGTGTGTGTGTGTGTGTGTTTGCTTGCCAGTTCTGTTATTTGTTTGAACATTAATGAAACATTCTGTTCTGGAGTTCCAAAAGGATAAAGGAAGATGTTGCTCTGGAGTTCCAAAAGGATAAAGGAAGATGCTGCATTTTAAAATTTTCCTGTCTGCCACTGTTGGAGTCTGCTCAACTTTAATTTCATCTGTGGTAATGGTAATTGACTACCTTGGAGATGACCTAAACTTTACCTAAAACCGTCTTTGCCTTGTTCTTTCATAAAATGTGTGCTGCCTGTAAGGTGTGTTCTAGATTTTGATTCCGTAAAGGGAAGAAACAGAGGATACCAGGAAACGTGTGTGTTCCTCTAAGGCCTACCTGGCCTCTGTATTTCCTCAAGAATTTTTTGAATTAGGGAGACAGAGGAATATGGGCATTTCACTTATATTTCAGAGTACTGTGTAAATTACCATGAAATAGATTGAAATTGCATTGTTGTTTTTATTTTAAAAGCACACTATATTTTTAAGAAGCACACAACTTATTTCTTAACTTCCAATTTCTTTGTGAAAGTTTGACAAATATTTGTACAAAAATATAGAATGCTGTCATTGACCAAATGTCCCTCTCAGTCACTTATCTCATCATGATTTATAAATTTTGGAATGCAAGCTTGCCTGCTGAAGTTGCATAGGACAGAAAGGAAAAATCATTTAATAACAAAGGTAATGTATCTTATTGAGGAAATCTTGTATGAATTATAAATCTACACTTAAGTCCACTCCACATAAACACGATTCATTAAATAAACAATTTTTATATTTATCTAACATTTTTATGAAGAGGCTTTCAATGTGTAAGTATTTAAATTATACTTGGCATACATATAATGCTAGAGAACTAGAAAGGCTTTTAACAGCAGCAATTGCAGTATTAAGCAGAGTAGGATGGAAAGCCAATTTCTGAGGCTATAAAGAACAATTCAATGAAATCTTGAACTTCATTTCCTTACTTTCTCTGCATTTCATTGTTGATAGATCCCAACATTAAAACAGTATATTTTTAAAATATATATGCCAAAATAGGCGTAATAACTGGCACCGGAGAAACAGGTCATGATATCCTAGAAAAAACTTTTGGACATAATACTATTTTTTCTGCATTGAAACTCTAATGTCATACTGGTGACATTTTCTTATTCTGTGCTACTGTGCAGGGCTGCTCAATGAAGAACCGCCAAGCACACAGAGCTGAAATTTGGTTATTGTTTAAATGGCTACCTTAATGCCAAGTTATTAATATTCTTAAGTATTTTTGGCTAATTCAGATTATATTTGACATGTACTGAGTGCTTACAGTGGAAAACATATGAAGAAACGTAATACTATAATTTAAAATTAAAATGCATATTTTAAATCTGTTATCTCCTGAAATCACATTTGTAAATTTAAAATGTTTTTAAAGATAAGTTTAATAAAATGTTCAAAAACAATTCAGTATACTTTGGCTTTTGTAAGAATAAATGAGCACAGGAAATAAGGTGACATTTAATATTTTATTATTTCTTTTAATGGCATGTCCTCAGTTACTGGAAAACTTTACATACTTTGGGATCTATAATACTATTTATGTATGCATGTGTATATTATATGCTATTTAAGGATGCTGTCATTCATGTGTTCATTTACATGTTAATATTTCTAATTATAAAATATTAAAATGAGATGAAGTTAATACATTAAGAAATTTAAACCAGAACAAATGCCTAGGTATTTTAAGACATGTTTTGAATTTTTCTTAAGTTTTTCTTTATTGTTAACTTGCCATTTATGGATGATTGAAAATTGAAATAATTTTTTGGATTTACAGCACAGATATTTATTTTTTAATTATAAATCAATTTTAGTGTTCACCATTAAAAATATCTTCATAGGTTGTATAATATATGACCATCTGTTTAAATATAGATTCATGTACATGCCACACACATGTTGCTAGTTAGCTCTACATTCAAATCTTTACATTGAAAGCTATTTTCTATACCTTTAGTACTTTCCATATGGATGCTGTTAGAAGAAGGAAAGTTCTCTCCTTTAGCTAATGAATAAGACAGTGGAATTAAACATAGTTTAAATGCTACATTGAAAAAAATCAATGAGGGGATGTCTAACTCGTTTACAACAGGATGGACACCATCTCCATTGAGTTCATTCTTGACCTTACCTGAGTAAGTACTTTAACTTAAAGTATGAGATGCACCTAGAGGAGTAATACATTGAGCTTAATAGGAAGACAGTTAATAACCTTTTTTCATCCTCGTGCACTATCAATCATGGCTGTCACCAGTCTGCTGAATCAAAGCAAAAGTGTTCTTCACAGATGACTGATTAGAAACGCAAAATCACAAGATCTATCTTCATGGTCACTTTTATTATAGTCATTTTTAAACTGACAGCAACCTGCTCAGTTTCAGCACACTGGGCATCACAAATAGTGTCACTCAGTGCAGCTAAGCATGAGAAGAGGTTGGTTGGATTATACTTAAAAATAATTAGGCCCTTAACCCTTTATGGAGCCTAGAAAAAGGTATTTGGCTCCCAATCTCCCCTCCCCTACTCCTAACGTATTTTGATTCTATTGTATCATTAGTTTAGCCTTAGAAGGGAGGCATCTTAGGCATAGTTTCATCCTTGTTAATTGTCTGGGAATTGGGAAATGAATATGTCTACTTGAAAATTACATACCGTTTTTTGTGTACTGCTTTTGGTCAACTTCATGACAACCAACAATGCTGCTACCCTCATGGGGGTAAATAGTATAAATAGGGTACTTTTTATACAAAGATGTGTCTGTATATATATAAGTCAAAGACTTCAGAAATCTAAGTAGTCAGGTGGTAGTAAATGATGCTCACTTACTAATAAGGTGTCCTATTCTGTGGAAAGCATTTAATGGCATCACTTGAATGCTGTAACACTGGCATTGCTAAGCTTATAACTAAGTGCATAGTCTTAAAGATGGCCACGATATTAACTTTTAGGTAGCTATGAAAATTCTTGACATGTAATGGTATATTATTTTTTGTTCAGCCCTAGAATATTGAAAAAATGGACAAATAGGGAAGACCAACAATAGATACATAAGTAAACATTACAGTAGGATGTTTGAAGCAGTTATAGCAGAATCAAATAAAGAACTTCGTCTTTTCTAATAGTCTTCATCTTTGTGATATGAAGATGAAACTTTTGGGTTTATTTCGTGATATTTTCATATATGCCTTATGAATATTTTATAGTACTATAGGGTAGCATTGATAAAAACATTTACATGGGGAAAGTTTTCAATAGAAAATCCTCAAAATATATTGTAATTCTAATGCCCATTTATAGGTTCATTATTTCATATTTTGGAAAAGTAAACCAAATAGATTTTAATTTTAATTTAGTAATTTTAACCAAAGTGCCTTATTTTGGGTCCCCATACAGTTATCTTTTTCCTTCATCTCAAATATTCACTTTCTTGTTAGTACACACACACACGCACACACACACACAAACACACACACACACACAGAAATCATCAGTAATGTTTATATGGTAACATAGTGCCCTTAGATTAATTTTCAAACACATGAATATCCTAACTTTAACTTTTCTGTAAGGTACCAATTTTTTTCTCCATCTCTCTGTAAACACACACACACACACACACACACACGGACACGGATATACACATACAACTTTATTATTTATTCTAGATTATGACAATGTTATTCTTCTCTGTGCAAAATACATAGATAGCATACATACACACACAAACATATGCATGTATGATATATCTGTGTTTCCTACAGATGCTAAAACATCTGTATTTTCTACAGATGCTAAAACATCTGTATTTTCTACAGATGCTAAAACATCTGTAGAATGTTTTATGCATCTGTGTTTTCTAGAGATGCATAAAAACACTTTATAAAAAGGCTAAAATTAATTTAATATTTTACTTTGCTTATATATTTTTTTATATTAAAAAATCAAATTTAAAATTGTGATATAAATCCCATTTAACTTTCTAGTTTGATTGTATATTTTTAAATAAAATTGTCTTATACTGCTAGAAATATGTTAGCTAATATTTTCAAATATTTTCACCTTATAAAAAATTAATAATGAAGATACTTATACTGTTAAATATGTAAAATTAGGGAAAACTGAAATGTTTATATATTTTCAAGCTACATAATGACATAAATGACAATGCAATAATCATCTTAATGTGTTCATTTTTAGTTCGCATTAACAATAAAAACAAAATGTCTCCTGACAAAATGTCTCTCTCTGTTTCTGTGTGTGTGTGTGTTTGTGTGGTGTGTGTGTATGTGTGTGTGTGTGTATTTACTTTGGAAATATTAAGTTTACACTTCTAGAAAGGATAATTTTATAGAATTCAATATTTCTTTTAAAGTTAATTTTGGGTCACAAAATATTCTTTATGACTGGTTTGTACACATTTATGAAAAAGACATTTGAAATTTCTGGAATCTGTTCAGAATATTTTGCTAGTAAAGCTAATGCAGTTAAGTGATACACATTATTTTGGGGCATTGTCTTAGTAATCTATGGAGATGGTCACTGTAGATCTTTAATATTAATCTTTAATATGCATCATAAATATGAACAATTATAAAGTTTATAACAATTATAGGTTTGGCATTGTGTTTTCTTCTATAGATAGGTCTTAATGGACTGAGGAGGTGAAAATAATTTTCTCTCTTAGAAATTTAATTAAAACAAGAATATTTAAAGAAAATTAGCTTATTTTAAAAGTTATGATGGAATGTTATTTGAGAATTTCATGTTTTGACATAGATTGAAATCAACATTGATTTACACTTAAAGCATTACTGTTAATTTTAAAAATTTTAGGGGGAAAATATTAGAATTTGTATTTCTCTGAAATTTTTATTTTGCTGTTAGTGTTAAATACCTGTCTTGTGTCCATTGTTTGTGCTTAAATTTTCATTACTCAGAACACTCTTATGTTTGTCAACATATAAAGCATGAAACTTTATTTAATATAAGAATATTACATGATAAATGGACAAGCATAGTTGGTAGAAATATACTTAATATATAAATACATGTTAATAAAAATATATTTTAAACTGAAAAAGCCTAATAATGTTTGTACATTTTAGCTTGGGCTAGAATTTATGTTTGTGCATTACATGTAATATTTCTATACGTAAACACATATAAATAATTGTACCTAAATACTTTCATATTTAGGTATTTGACTTGTTTTTAATGCTGTCATGCAAATATTACAGTTATCTTTGCCTTACCTGCATTTAAGCAGCTTAAATATGCAGTTATAACATTTCTCTTTTCCCTGAAGCGTGATTTTCCCTTGATACCTGAATTGTTCTTTGTTGAATCTTTGTGATTAAAAAAAGAAAAAAAATCACTGTTGTATGAGTGTCAGTTTGCAATAAATATGTGAGAAGATGTACGGTCAGGACAGACTGGCCATCTTTTAGCGTGTCTTTTCTACCTGGGCTTAACTAAAGTTATTTAAAGAGAAAAGAAAGCAAAGGTCAAACAAAAATTACTGTTACTGTTAGCATTTTATAGTAAAAGAAAAAATCTTGAGATATTTACAATGATTTATTATATAATTTTTATTGTATGTTAACTTTCAAAATGCTGCTATTACTATCTCTTTTTATTAAAATTGTCATTTTGTTCAACTGTTACCTTTTAGTTAAAATGTAATATATACAGACCTTAACAATCTCTAAAACTGGAATTATTATTTTCTCTGCTGCTCATGTTCCCCAAATCTTTCTGCCCTGCAGCCACTGCAGCTAGAGGATGCATTTTATAACAAATAGACTATTTTGATGGGTGTGCTTTATTCTTACCTTTGGCTTACAAGTATATGCAAATATATATGACAACTTTCAGAATGTACTCTAAGATGTTAATGATATTTTCAAGTAAAAATTTAGGATAATGTGATATAATGATCCTTTTTTGATAGCTAAAGCTTTTATATGTAAACCTTCACTTATCTATTACACTACCACTGAAGAATTTTAACGTATTGCAGGTCATTTTGCAATAGATGCACAAACATTCAGAGTAGCATTATGTTGCTTAGTTATTCATTATAGTTCACAGTTAGATTTTCATTTAAATTTTTCCTTTTTCAACAGTTGGATATCATTCATTAGCTATCATAAACCAGTAGTTTAAGAAGGGGCATTTCTGAAATATAAACACTCCTTCTAGAATGTTACAACCTTGCCATAGGAGAGAAAGAAGGGACTAGCATTACTTTAAACATTTCCCTGTTATGATTATAAGAAAAGATCAGATGCTGTGGCAATTTTTTTCATCTGTGATCTTTCTTTAGAATTATTTTCAAAGTCAACTGTTTTTAGACCTTATTTTAATCTCCAAAAAGCATAAGTTTTGCTTCTTTGTAGATATTTCTTCATAGCATATCTTAGTTTAATTCACTTTTAGCAAAAGAAACACCCAGGCTCAATCTGGAGACCTCCTTCCAACATAATTTAGCTGGACCTTTTCTTAGTAAAGGTTTTCTGGTTTTCATTTTCACTTCATATTCTCAAATAAAAGATCCTTTGTTGTCTACCATTTGATTGGACTTAATGAAAAACACTCCATTTTAACTTAACAGTATTTCCTTTTGAATTTATTATATTTAAGAACACTGTCAAAAATCAAACATTTAATCTCAGGTTTTTATATTTCAAAATATATTACTATCACATGGCTCAGTGAGGTGATGTAAAATGTATACTGAAAAGATTTCAAAAAGAAAAGCAAAAGTGAAAAATCCCGGCTTCATTTTAATATGAAACTAAATACTATGGCTAATGTGCAGATTGGGTACAGCAGCTGACTGTGAAGACGAACATGTGACAGGGTGCCAACAGCGGAATTGTGCAGTATTGACTAAATGAGGTTCACTGATTTGTATTGAGGCTAATATCTTCTTTAAACAATTCCGTGTAAATTGTGCGTATAAAGTCATTGGAAGCTATTTCTCAGGACAGCCTCGCTGGCTAGCTACCTGCTGGAGTGAGGAAGATAATCAATAGGAAGAAATAGAGCTGAGCATGAGCCTGGGAAGCCACAGAGCAGTTAATGCTGATGAAAGTAGATGATGTCAATATTTGGGAATAGCACAACTCTAGGATAATAGACAAAAGAGAAGTGCATATGTTGTAGGGTGTTCAAACAGGGGCAAAATTAAAGCCTAAGTGGCAGATGATGTCCTAGGCTGCAAAAGACATTATTTACTATACAGGTATTGTTAAATTTCTTCTGAAAGCCATAAACAGAGCAAGATATTATATATAAAAGATATCTAACTTTTATCAGAAGCTTAAATATCTATTTCTATTTCAATGGTCAGTAAGTTTCTGCTCATGAGTAATATAGGAAAGACTATTTTTAAAACATTTGGTAGATATATTTTTTACATGCATAGAACTACATGCCTCATTAAGAAATTATTTTTTAATTATCTAAGTTCCTTCCAGAATAGAGTTAAAAATCATACAAAAGTGAAAATGAAAATAGACTGTCAGTCAAAAGATGATACCAAAGACATAAACCTAAATGCCTTTGCATATATTTGTGATTATAGCAGACATCCTGTTTTTTAAAGGTAGTAGACTTATTGGAAGTGAGTTAGTGGCATATGTTTACCAATTTAATATTGAAAATCAGTTTTCCTCTTGCCATCAGGTGATGAAATTTTGTTCTTCTGTGCTGATCTTTCTGTTGATGTATTATGACATAGTCTGTCAACATGAACAGATATGTGAAAGTAGATTGGATGACTGAGAGGTACAACCTGCATAGAGCTCTTCTTGAATTTTAAGCGTGTTACCATGTTTGGGTACAACAAGTAAGATTGTGCTTGCTTTAAAATTCTGTTATTTTTGTATAATTTGAGCCCAAGCAAAACAGGTGGACCATGACAAGGTTGTAAAGTGGAATGAGTAAGGCAATTCTAAAACATGTATTTTAGAATCTTTTATAAATCCTTTCACATAATAAGTTGACTCCTTTAAAAAAAAATCATTTGCAAAATGTAAAAGTTTCTTGACAAAGAGGAGAAATCAATTCACGCTCATGGGATTATTAAACATAGCCATTTTCTCCCAATTTAAACAATTCCACAATGGTTACATGCTTTTATTGTCACAGATGTTTTTATTGTTTGGTGTTAGATATCTGGATTATATCAAGTACACGATTCTGAGGTTAGGTAAAACAGCCAAGCCTGATAGTTTTCACTTAGAACCAAGCTAGCAAATGTTACTAGAAAAGCAAGTATATTTATCTAGGACTGTCTTTTACATGTATTTTTACTCATAAAAATACAGATTTAAATAAATGGTACCTCTGCTTTTCATTTTATGCTTTTATTTTGAGAATAACTATTTTGAAAATGATTTTACAGATTTAGCAAATCATAAATTGGGGTGATTAAGATACTAGATAATTATGCTAATTTCATATTCCAGTTATATAATTCCATAAGCTTTCCTACAAATAAAACAATTGCTTTAAAAATTGCTAGAATGTTGTTACATATTTCATTTTTCATCTTAAATACAAATAAATAAAATATCCTTATTCATTATTGAATTCTAAAGAAGCCTCCATTTCAAATAAAGTATGAATTTTGATTTAGAGACACAGAAAAAAAAATCTTTTAAGATCTATACTTCAACTAATTTGTTAATCTTGTGCCACTTTCAGCATTTGTCACACATATAGACCAGGAAATTGGCTCCATCTCATTCTAGCTCTGTATTGAATTAAAAACCTCTACTGCAAAGAAAAGCATGATGTGGGGAAAGAATAAATTTAGTTCTTTCTTTAGTAATGCACATATATTTCCATACATTTCACATCCTAAGGGAGCCTATGAATGCATTCAATAAATACAAAACTATAAAGTACAATTTCAAAAAAGAAACAGGTTAAATTTTTTTTCTCGTTTTAATATAGCATTTTAAGTTTGAAGATTGAAAATTAAATATTTTTATTCATTTATTTTACATTTCTTTTTAACAGACACCTTCAATATTAAAAGTAAATCTGTAATAATGAATCTTAGTTGTTCCATCCACTTGAATGATGTTAGCAGGTTTAGATCAAAGCAAATTAAACATCAGCAGTGGCAAATTGAGAAAAATGTTTTATGCCATTTGCATCAAGGTTTGCATTTAGTTCACTAAAGTCCATTCTCGCTAATTTAGTAGACATTGTATGCAAACCACATATGTGTATACATTGAAAAGAGTGTCCATTCCTATTTCATTTGTCTAGGCTAACAGAAAAGGTCTTTTTCAATAAACTATAATAATAAAGGGTTAGCTTTTACACATGGTGAGGGCATTTCTATTAAGGTTTTGTTAAAATGAAATATGCCTCACAGGTGATTGAGATTACTGACTAGAAAGATAGACTTGTTGTATGTATAGTTCTCTGTACTTTTGAGTATTTGAATCTTTGACTGCATTCTGAGAAGACAGTACAGTATGATAGATTTATGATGGCCTCACGGAAACAGAGCTAGCAAAGATTATGGCATACTTGTTTAGAAAAATGGTGAACTGAAAGTTCCTGATTTACACCAACATATATCTAGATGAAACCATAGTTTGCAAATTGCCTTGAGGAGTCGTCTTTTATTAAGCATTTGATAGGTACGGAAACGTACATATCTATTTTTAAACATATAATAACTATCCAGATATTATATTTGCAAATCTTCTGTTTAATATTTTTAGGTTAAAACTAATTTACCTTATATATTTATATTTCTGAAATATCTTAGAATTTAATTTCCAGGAATAAATCATATCATATTAAAAGATACATTTTATAATACATCAAAAAATAAATGGTCCAGTCCTATTAAAAACATTTGAGAGGTCACAGTAAATTTCATATTAAGACATTCAAAATCTTTGTCTTTTTAACATTTGTATTCATATTCACAGATAAAAAAAAATAAGCCATCAAAGACCGCCTAAATTGGGCAGCTTAAAGCTATCCCAACTTCTTCGCTTTTGAAGTGTTTAATCACCATGATCTTCATTTGAAGGGTTTAGCTGTTTCCCTCTTATTTTATAAGGCCAGTGAAGACACTCCCTTACTAAATTTAGGACTGAAATTGTGAGCAAATGTGCTTCTAGACTTTTTCCTATGGGAAGTCTTATCCGTGTATTATCAAAAATGACAGAATGCATAACATAAACTTGTAATTATTCTGCTATTCATTTCTAATTCTTGTGACTATATCCTTTGCTGCCCCCTTAAAATTTTTTTATAACTTATAGTGTTACCATTTATATTTAGGAGAACCGCAAATTGTTTCTCCAAATCCCACATACCAATTTATATACTTCCATTTAATCTGAGAAATAAATGTTTGGGAAAAGTCGAGGATGTTACACAATTAGATGACATAGCTTTGAAACTGCTGGAGTCACAGCTCCTTTAAAATCCTAATTCTATTGGTTTGATTTTCTTGTACTTTAAAGCTTAGGAGTTTAGATGCTTAATACTGGTATTGTGTAAAGTGGGTGTTCCTGGAAGTCACACTTATGAACTATTGTGTGCCCCAACTGTTTCAGGGCATAAAATTTCTCTAACAGACAGCAGCTGACAGATTGGGAGAATCTGGCTCAACGTGTCAGATAACTTTTAACCTAATGTAAGTTTTGAAAGCATCTCTTGGGTCTCTCATTTTTAAAAGGGATTTAGTAAAAACAAATGGAAAATATTTGAAGCGCATAGTTCTACTATTGGCCCAGGAGTTGGAAGGATCCCAGCTCAGGATCCTTCCTTCATTTTCTCTTTCCTTCTTTCTTCCTTCCTTTCTTTTTCTTTATTCTATTTTTTCTTTTGCTGTGGTTAAAAAACGCCTAACATGAGATTTAACCTCTGATACGGTTTAGCTGTGTCCCCACCCAAACCTCAATTTAAAATGTAGCTCCCATAATTTTCCTGTGTTGTGGGAGAGACCCAGTAGGACAAAATTGAATCATGGGGGCAGTTTTTCCCATAGTGTTCTGGTGGTAATGAATTAGTTTCACGAGATCTGAGGATTTTATAAGGGGAAACCTCTTTCAGTTGGCTCCCCGATTCTCTCTCACCCAGCCAGGTAAGAAGTGCCTTTGGCCTTCCATCATGATTGTAAGGCCTCCCCAGCCATATGGAACTGTGAGTCCATTAAATCTTTTTTACTTTATAAATTACTCAGTCTCAGGTAGGTCTTTATCAGCAGCATGAAAATGGACTAATAAAACCTCTTAAGTGTTTAGTTGTTCAGTGCAGTGTTAATTATAAACACAATATGGTACCGTAGATCTTTAGAGCTTTTTCTTCTTGCGTAACTGAGTTCACCCATTAAAAACCAACCCCCCATTTCTCTCTTCCTCTAGTCCCTGGCAACCACCATTCTACTCTCTGCTTCTAGGAGTTTGACTCCCTTAGGTCTCTTATATGAGTTGGATCATGCAGTAGTTGTCCCTTTGTGCCTGGCTTATTTCACTTAGCATAAAGTCCTCTAGTTTCACCAGGATACCTTTCTGTGTCTAGTCATTATCCTCTCCTTCCTTGGAGGATCATAGGGAAGGGGCTTAGTTGGAATGTTCAGCATGAAATGAAGAAATTCATTTACTAAGAGTTTGGCAGATGAAATTCAGACCACTGAGACTGGTGAATTCTATGGGAAGTAAGCACAATAACGCTATTAGCTACCGTGTTAGTCATTGCTGACTGTTGGGAAGCAAAGTTAATGTGCATTGAGTGCTCACAATGTGCCTGGCATGGTGATAAGTGCTTTACTAAAATGGTCACATTTATCCACATGCTCCCCACTGAGGTAGGACTATTATTAACCCCACTTTAAAGAAAAGGAAATTGAGTCACGGAGAGGTTAAGCCACTTGCACACGTTTATAGAGCCTAGACTTACAGAGTCTAGTACACAAGTACTAGAACTGGGATTCAACCTTCTATTTGAGCACTGTCATGCTGCTTCCCTAAAAGTCATATAGCAGAAAATGTTCTTTATGTTCTTTTTTTTTAATCCAAGGGGTTTAAAAAAGGGCTCTGTCTCAATGGGGGAGAAAGAACCTTTCATTCACCTCTCCTAGCTGAGAAATAAGGAGAAAGTGTCCTTGGCCAAAGTCAGCTGACTTTGTCTATTTGGTTCTGAAGAAGAGTAGATGTATCAAGAGTTAGACAACCCAGGCTAAATGTCAGAATGATGGATGTGGCAGGTCTAATTTTCAAGCTCTGTCTTAGTGGTATGGTGTCTAGAACTCCACCATTCTCAGTGACATGATCTTACCAATGGGTTTGTAAAAGATGCACAAATGTAGTGGAATCCAAGTATTCCATGTGAAAGTATGGTGTTTTGAATTACATGTTTCTGCAACATTAACAGGAATTATTAATGACGTTCTTCTTTCCAAGAGTGTATTTCTTAGTTGTGGTTGTTGCATTTATGTACCACTATAAAAGACCAAGTATAAACTTATGATACCTGGAGAGAAATTATTGTTTTTTTTCACTCTTGAGATTGGATTCAGTGCCTAACTTTCGTTCTCTTATCAGTAATCATTTCTGTTATTTCTGTTGGATTCACTTTTTTTTTTTTTTTTTTTTTTTTTTTTTTTTTTTTTTTTTTTTTTTTTTTT
>NW_016107337.1:9215924-9254597 GCF_001604975.1 Cebus imitator
GTTTTTAATGGAGACGGGGTTTCACCGTCTTGGCCAGGCTGGTCTTGAACGCCTGAACTCGTGATCTACCCACCTTGTCCTTCCAAAGTGTTGGGATTACAGGCGTGAGCCACCGTGCCTGGCCGAATTCACTTTTATTCAAAAGGGCTTTTATTAAAAATTGCCTTTTTCAGTTACTCATCAGAGTTGCAGAGTATGGAAAATCAACCACTGAGCCAAACTCTATTACACTATGTGTCTATACTCTATATGTCTATTACACTATATGTCTATACTCTGTTGAGATAATATGAGCATTTTGCTTCATTTTTTAAAACTATGGAATTTACTTATGTTAGAGAATGTTTACATATAGTAGGTGCTCAATAAATGCTAGCCAAATACATAAATATATGCTTTGATAAAAATCTGAATTAAAAGATCCATAGAACTTTGATCCCAATGTTGATCATTCAGATTTGTAAAGTTAAAAAAAAAAAAAAAAACTTCATTTTTCTCCTTAGGTTACCATGAAAACAGGAAGACAGCAAATACAGTTTGCTAGTATATGTTAAGGAAGAAACATAGATGTCAGAAAGGCACACAAATATTATTAAGCAAACGATAGAGCAAAGTACATAAGAGTGGAAACATTGGGGTCAGGGAAAAGACAGAGTGACTTCTAGCTCCAGTTCATATGGTGATGTGACCCTAGACCATTTATTAACTTTCTCAGGCCTAGTGTTCTTTTTCTATAAAATGGGTATTATAGTAACAGAGATAGGTGCCTCAACAGAGGATTGTTAAACATCCTGTGAAATGGCACAGGGCCTGGCACTGTATAAGCACTCAATAAATATTACCTATCATTACCATCAATTTATAGGAGATTTTAATGCCTCTAAGTGTATATCAGTTTGCTATTTTAAAAGCTATATTTTTGGCATATTACATAAGTGAATAATATTTTAATAAAACCTTTATAATCTTGAAAATTCTCCTAAAAATATAATTTGGAACATTATGATTATGTAGACTTGTTGAGTTTATACAAATTAAATTTTAAAAAGGTTGGTTTTATCTGTCAAAGAGATACTTATAAAAAAAATTAAAAATTAAATACAATTTTCTTTTCATAAATGCCATGAGATTAACATTTTTTACTACATTGTGGCATACAATGTTGAATAAGATCCTATCTCTATCTTTATAAAATTTATAATCCACTGGAATATTTAGTGATGAAAATTATAACAAAGAGCAGTATGGGAAAAATTAATTCCATGAAACTAATTTGGGAGTATAAAGCTGGGCATGTAATTTATGTTGTAGACTACAGAGAATGCCATGCCTTTATCAAACCAATTTAAGCCTGCATCTGTCCCTGCTGTGTATGTATGCATGTTATGTCTATAAGCGCATGTTCATGAATTGTGAAAACAAAGCAAAAAAATACACTTTTATGCAAGATATCATTGCCTATTTGTAGAAAGAAAAATAGTGTTTTTTCTTCTCACCGTTAAGTGAAGATACTATTTCCCTAAAGGAACAATTACATGCTGCATAAACTGACATGCACGCTTGTATAACACAGTCATGTTAACAGTGAAATAGTTTGTAAATAGCAAAATCTATCCAACAAAAGTAACGTTTATGATATTTTCTGCATTCTTTCAAAGTTTTCCACTTTCTTTCAAAGTCTGCCAGGCAGTGACATACATAATTTTAGAAAAAGAAAGGCAAAAATCTTTCCATTTGCTACTGACAAAAATAACAAATATTCTGTTTCTTCCTTGTCCTTTGACTTGGGTGACTTGTGCCCTCGTGTGTGACCACAAGGCGCCCTTTCTGTTGACAGTTACAAGCAAAGTGTAGGTGTCTTGATGGACTGCGGCACAGTCAAAATAAGCCAAGATGTCTCAAATGATTTGGGCAGCCAAAGTGTCGCTGCGTAGGGCATAGTACCACCATCTGTAGGAAGTGTGGATGAAACAGGCAAAAGAAGGAGTGAGCACACCTAAACCTTCTACCCTATTAATTCATGAGTGAAATGAACTTGATGAAAAATAACTTCAGACTTCTTGTCTGACTTCACCTTGTATACTATTACTTAGGACCTTCTAACTGCTAGATACAAAAAAATGGTCATACTAGATTATTATTGTTGAAGTTAACCTTAAATTTCACTGTCTAAGCCATATGTAGAAATGTTGCTTTCAAGAGAGATATTAGGCATTATTTCCTTTTCTAATTTGGTATTAATCATAAAAGCAGGCCTATCTACCATCTGTTATCATAGGTGTCTTCTGATGGAAATGCTGATTTTTGAGACTGACTTTGATGCTCTGTCTGCCAAGGCAAATAGGAACTCAATAATCTACAGTGCTGACTCCTCACACTGAACTGTTGCTGTCTGCATGGAACCTCATGATAGAATTAAGGCAGTATATTTTCCAAATCTTTTGAAAATCATTTGTTCCTAACTCAGAAAACTACGATTAAAGTATGCCCACAGGGTACTAACAAGAACAAGGAAATCCACTACCTGGAAAGAAAAAAAAAAAAGAGATGGAGAGCATGAACAAAGTTTTGCTATTCTTATTTCATATCTTCATTAGCAGATTATACTGAGTCAGTCATATCATTAACATGTCCTGGGTGCCCATGGGGTAACTACAAAAGAGGCACTGTAAAACTGGAACTACAGAGGATGGAAAAGCAAGGAAATTATACATATTAAATGACATGCAAGTGAGCATCTCCTTAATGTAATGTGCCAGAAAGTTTCTTAAAAAAGTTAAGCCCTGAGCTGCAATTTGATGGATGAACATTTTATCATAAGCTTATTTCCATTGTACTGCAGTTTACATTAATTTTGTCATGGATGGACTTATTTTATTTATTGTATTTTTGAGATGGAGCCTTGGTCTGTTGCCCAGGCTGGAGTGCAATGGCACAATCTTGGCTCACTACAACCTCTGCCTCCCGAGTTCAAGCGATTCTCCTGTCTCAGCCTCCTGAGTAGCTGAGATTACATGTACCCGCCACCATGCCCAGCTAATTTTTGTATTTTTTAGTAGAGATGGGGTTTCACCATGTTGGCCAGGCTGGTCTTGAACTCCTGACCTTGTGATCTGCTCACCTTGGCCTCCCAAAGTGCTGGGATTACAGATGTGCCACCACACCCTGCCGATTTATTCTATTTTTACCACTTATACTATTATATTTTAGATTTTTTCTAAACTTTTGCTACTATAGCATGCATTTTTTCAGTGTCAAAAATTTGTAATTCAATGTTCAATTACAAAGAAATAGTCAAATGAACCATGGAAATATACAAGAAAGAATTATACATTATTAAAATTATTCTTATCAACTTTCTAATGACCTAAAAAGTAAAGCAACAACTGTATTACACAAATTTACATATTATAAGCTCAACGATATGAGATATAACATTTTGTATACCTAAGGAAATATTAAGAAAATTTAATTTACCAAATTTTATCTGTGATTAATTTTGACTGGTGGGATTTTGAATGACCATTTATTTTTCTTCCTGGCTTTTAATATTTTTCTTTAAAGTGTTTGTCTTATTTTTGAATTAAAAAACAGAACTTTTAAAATAACAAATGAGTCTCCCATAAAAATTCATATGTGTAAAGTTTCAAGAATTTGTTTTTGGATCAAAAGAAATATTTTTGTAGTTTTCAAAAATAATTCTAGTTTTTAATTACATCATTATGCATCAATTCAAATGAGCACTGAGACTATCAGTAATACTAACACTGAGTCTGAATTTTAATATTTTTCTGATTTAGTAATACTGCCTCCTTGTTATTTTAATTTGCATTTTTTGACTAGAAGATATGATTATTATTTTCCCCATTTGATTTCTAATTACTAAAATGTACTTGCTTTTGTCTGAATTACATACAATGTCTTCTGTCTACATTTCTGATATTCTTTTCTGTGTAAGAGTTCTTTATATTGCCTTCATATTTGCTGCGAATATCCTTCTTTGGCAGCATTCTTATATTTTACATTGATTTTTCTTCACCAGGAGAATGACCAAATTTGTCAATGGTTTTCTTTGTGGCTATACCTATAACTTCAAATTTATAAAGTGTTTAACCCTTCAGGGTTCTATAACTATAAAATTAATTTTGGTAGTTTTTCAATTGTTTTGGCTATTTTTTTTGTAGTTTTAATGAAACACTTTAAATGAGCACTTATAGTTTTGAAAAACTTACAGTTTTTCAAATGCCAATAAATGGTCCCAACATAATTTACTTACATATTATCTGATGCTTCCTTTAACCATATATACACATAAACATATAAACACATGTATTCACATACACATATTAACATATATAGTATATGTATGTATAGTGATATTCTTGAATTTATTATTTTATTCTCTTGGTTTGTACAGCTGTCTAGAAGTTTGTACAACTGGCTAAAATGCTATACTATTTTAGTTAGCTACACTATTTTAATTTTAATGAATTTGCAATATTTTATGTTAGTACACATGCTCATTAGTCATACTTTAATATCCTTGCCTCTTTGCTTTTCTAGATTAATTATGTATTATTTATCGCCAATTTTTGCCAGGCTATGACAAAAATTTCAGTTGTTTATTTAAAATTGAGAATTACATTAAATGTACAAATTAATTTAGAAACATTGAATAACATAAATAATTATGAATACTGAATTTTCTGACTCTTTCAATAGAAGAGGCTAATCAAATGCACAGAAACATGAATGGAAACATAACCCCCAAAACTTTTTTGGATCTTCCCCCTTTCTTCCACAGGGCTCTAGGAAGCAACGACCCTCTCAAAGTGTATTAGTTAGGGCTGTATTAAGGAAATTGACTCCCACAATTGTGGAGGTTGAGAAGTCTTGCAATAGGCCATTTGCAAGCTGGAGAACTTATATTGCCCTGGAAGTGTGGTTTAATCTATATCCAAAAGCCTCAGAACCAGGGAAGTCCATGGTATAATTTTATCCCAAGGCCTGAGAACCCAGGGGCCACTGGTGCAAGTCTCAGAGTCCAAAGGCCAGAGATCTTGAAGTTCTGATGTCTAAGGGCAGCAGAATAAATGCATGCTAGCTCTAGAAGAGAGAGAATGTAAGAAAACTACATTTCCTCCAACTTTATGTTCTATCTGGGTCCTCAGGTCATTGGATAGTGCCCACTCCCATTGAGGGTGAATCTGCCCCACTCACTCCACCAACTTACACGCCAATCTTCTCTGGAAACACCCTCATAGACACACTGAGAAGCATTGCTTCACCAGCTCTATAGGAATTCCTTAATCCAGTCACATCGACACCTAAAATTAGCCATCACACAAATATAACAAAATGTACTTCCTCTGTGTTGCTGATGGTTACAAATGAAGTTCCACAATTCATGGAAGCAGTTCTTCAAAATATTACAGTCTTTAACCAATTAAAGGTTACTTGTTAGGTTAACAAACATGTTGAGGAGAAGACATTAAACCTAAAAGTCATCCTTAGCTGATGACAAATTGTGACAACAGATTTTCTAATACCTGAAATTTTAGTGTTGAAAAGAAAGGTGTTGATCAGAAAGGAGCAGTTAATTCTAGGTCACCGGCTTGGTATAGAAAAAAAATAGATCTAGTCAGAACCATACATTTGGGGCTTTGAATCATCTTAGAATGAATCAGAATATCTGTGGAGAGAGGTCTGTAAAAGGGCTGTTGGCAGACATCTTTTAGCTGCTGCAATTTTGTATGGTGCCCCTATATTTGCAGCACGAGCATTTATTTTGGGGCCATGGTATCAGTTCCTGCTTTGATTCTTAACATTCTTTTTTTGTCTCAGTTAAGATCTCTGTTATCCACTGGCTCATATTTTTGGTCATTTTATCAGAGGCATGATTATCAGTAGCTTTCTCTATATCATTCATTATATCACACATATACTTTGTGCCAGCTCCTGGATTGTATATTTTACGCATATGATTTTATTTATTCCCCAGAATAAGTCTGAAGTGTGCATATTATTTTGGATTACCACCTACTTTTTTTTTTACTAGCACTCTTGCTCCTTATATCCTTTAGAACCTATAGTTTTGCTGTATATGGACAACTGTCCAGATGATCCCCATAGCTTCAATTAACTCCAGAACCTACAATCTCCTCATTAGATTCTAACTGCTGGTTCTGCCAACTGACTGACTCAGTGAGCTTTGGGTAGGTGGTGTTCTCTTCATGGTCAGAATCTCGATCTAGGTTGAGTATCTCTAGCCCTTATTCTTCAGCTCTGCATTAATAGTCTGTTATTGTATTTCATCTGACCTCATCTGATTTTTTCTAACTATCCATTTGTTTATTCATCTATGTAGAATTGTTGTTTAACATGTTTTTCGAGGATAAGCAAAAAGAATTCTCATGTTCTCAGTGTCCCATAAAAATGACTCTTAAGGGGAAGCTAGAGGCAGTCATTAAATTCTGTGTTGATACTATCATAGAAAAATATGACCCCTTACTAATGTGTCACAGTCAGAGAGTTCTGGCCAAAATAATTACTATTCAGATGCACTTCTCTTGTTCCTATATGCCTATGAGTTTATCTGAATACAGTTTCAATACATAGCAATGTTCTCTAGGTTCTCGATAAATAATCATACCAAGGTAAAGTCATAGGAAAAGGAGTAATAGACTTTGAATAGGAGACCATGATTTAATTTTTGGCTGTATTACATATTAGCTGAACATCTGAACAAGTCTATTAAGACATCTGTGTCTCTGTTCCTTTAAAAATATGGGTTATATTATCAATTTATTCATAATATTTAACAAAACAATATATAGAAAAGACTGTAGAAATTCAGGTACACAGTGAAATATTGGATCTATAGGAAATAGATGGCACATTCAAAAAGACAATTGCCGAAATTTGTTTAAGATTTTATTTACAAGATATGGACAAGGTTAAGTGAAACTAACAAGAATGGAGCTGTTACCATGGTTAGGTCAGAAGGAGCAAGGGAAGCAAGGAGTTATTGGAATACAGAGAAAGAGTTCTGCCTGTTTGAAAGGTCTGCCTTACAAGAGTTCTGGCCTAAGTAGAGTTGGCTGCAATTGCAAACTCTTACTTCATCTAGTACTATCAGACAAATCCAATATTAAGACAAAGGAAATAGAACCCAGTTGATCTAGAGTTCTAGGTCATAAAACCCAGCCTTCTAGGGCAATGAGAGAGTAGAAAAGGATGGAGATTGGATCAGGAGGGGCAAAGAGACTGTCCCGCAGAATGCTAAAGAAATGTTTGTTGAATACACAAAGGCTGAAACTAAATCCTAAGTCATTCTAAAGATGCAATAGTAGGTCATGGACTGAAGACTGGTGGTAAAATGAAAACAGTAAGATGGGAGGTGGTAATTAGGAAATGATACTAATTTGTTAAGGATTTAAAAGAATGGATAAATTAAAAAGCAAGGTGAAAAATTGGAAAATAAAAGCAGAAAAATAACATGGGACATTTGAACAAGAGCAAGTGTATTACTATAATAAAAATAAAGTGTATACTTAAAAAATTATACTTTAGGTTCTGGGGTACATGTGCAGATCATGCAGGATTGTTGCATAGGTACATACACAGCAATGTGGTTTGCTGCCTCCATCCCCCCGTCAATTATATCTGGCATTTCTCCCTGTGCTATCCCTTCCCAATCTCTTCACCCCCTGCCATCCTTTCCCTAGCACCCCCAACAGACCCCAGTGTGTGATGCTCCTCTCCCCGTGTCCACATGTTCTCATTGTTCAACACCCACCTATGAATGAGAACATGAGGTGTTTGCCTTTCTGTTCCTGTGTCAGTTTGCTGAGAATGATGGTTTCCAGGTTCATCCATGTCCCTACAAAGGACACGAACTCATCATTTTTTATGGCTGCATAGTATTTCATGCATATATGTGCCACATTTTCCCCATCCAGTCTATCGATGAGCATTTGGGTTGGTTCCAGGTCTTTGCTATTGTAAACAGTGCTGCAACAAACATACATGTGCATGTGCCATTATAATAGAACGATTTATAATCCTTTGGATATATACCCAGCAATGGGATTGCTGGGTCAAATGGAATTCCTATTTCTAGGTCCTTGAGGAATCGCCACACTGTCTTCCACAAGGGTTGAACTAATTTACACTCCCACCAACAGTGTAAAAGTGTTCCTATTTCTCCACATCCTCTCCAGCATCTGTTGTCTCCAGATTTTTTAATGATCGCCATTCTAACGTATATCATGCTATACTAGTCGCTTGGTCATTTACACTAGTAAAGGCTTATTTAATTTTGAAGCTTTAAAATAACTAAAAGTAGAATGTTGTTATTGTGCTCTTGACTGGAAAGTATAGCCTGTGTTCCACATATGTATAGTCTTCCAAGGTAGAGACAAATTTGGAATTCGAATTTAGAGCCTAAATTGAGGTTTGCATGGTCTTGGTGCAATATGCAAATAAGTTAGATATTTATGTTGTTGCAAAATATAAGTTTGAGGGAGCTCAGCTTTCCAGAATGGTTCAAAAATGAAGATATTTTGCAATTTAAGTTATTTTGTATCTGTTTAAAAGAGGAGCTTAAAATCCATACAATTTACCTGTTTTCTGCCTGTGTATTTCATCACGTAAGTATTGAAGTTTAACTGGGCAATTTCACAAGTATACACAAACGCCTAGTGGGATGCAAGATCTAGTGCTCATTGCTAAGAAGGACACACAGATAAATATGCAGGAGAAACTGCCTTGCTTAGAGTTTAGCTGAGAATAATAGGGGAAGATAAAAGAAGGCAGAACTAGGGATAAGCCAATGAGAAATTTAAGGAAAGTTCTATCAAAGATTATAATCACTTTGACTCAAAAGGAGTTTCCCTGGTATCTGTAGCATTTAAGTTGGTTTGTAAGACAGGAAAAGGTTGAGATTTTGATAGAAATGGGAGAGTAGAAAAGGTTTTCTACATAACTAAGAAGAATAATAATACTAAACATTTACTGAGTGCTTACTGCGCATCAGGTATTGGCCTAAGTGCTTTCCATTCGATTAACTAATTGCTACTCAATTTTACACAAAAATCAGTAATCAACTCTGCAAGACTATATGGATACCCTTGTTTCGAAAGATTTAGATTACCTATCATTTCATGGGCTGAAAAAATTATTTTTCCCCCAACAGCCAAAGTAGCTAACAAAGAACAATTTCATAATTTTCTATATATAGTTTCATGATCTTAATAATTATCAAGTATGGGAAAAATGTTTATAATACCTTCATGACAGACATAATCGTTTCCCCAAAAACAGGTAAACCACCTTCTCAATAGATAATTCGCTTCAAGCTTATAAAAAATAAGCAAAATTAAGTTGTTAATGCATACATTTGGATACTCTTTAAGTATGAAGACTAAATAAAAGTGCAAATTACATAATAAGGTATTATAAAAATCTCTGATTATATTCTTCCAAAAGAGATGGTATTTACAAAAAAAATATAATTTTTTATGACTTGATGCATCCTAAAGAAGTGGAAGTTCTTTGTAGAAATTATGTATAATAAAAATAACATGCAATAAAAGTACAATTCCCCAATATAAATGTATGTTGTTTAAAAGAAAATGTGAGGCAAGCTATATTTATCATTATATGTTTTATTTATTTTCACCATTAGCAAATGTAGCTCTCCAAATGCAAACTACCTCACGTCAAATTTAGATATCAAGTGAATAAGTATTTCCAGAGAGGAAGAGGGAAAATGGTTATGAAAATGGTCTGGAAAGTGGAGGTGTAGAACAGAAAAATGCTTTGAAGCAACCGAAGGACCAGTGAAGTATGAATCTAAGAAAAGACATGGAAAGGCCAGATGCAGTGGCTCATGAATATAATCCCAGTACTTTGGGAGGCTGATGAGGGCAGATCACCTGAGGTCAGGAGTTCAAGACCAGCCTGGTCAACATGGTGAAACCCGGTCTCCACTAAAAAACAAAAATTAGCCAGACGTAGTGTCACATGCCTGTAGTCTCAGCTACTCAGGAGGCTGAAGCATGGAGAATCACTTGAACACAGGAGGCAGTGAGCCGAGATCATGCCACTGTACTCCAGTCTGGGCAACAGAGTAAGACTCCATCTCAACAAGAAAAAAAAAAGACATGGAGAAAACATAAATTTTAAAAGTACAGTTGGTGTATGACATAAAATGTCAATGATGGACTATTTATGTGACTATAAGTAGTCATAAGACTATGATACCATATTTTTACTGTACTTAAAAAATTTTTAGATATATTTAGACATAGAAATACTTTCCATTGTATTAAAACTGCCTACAGTATTCAGTACAGTAACATATTATACAGATTTGTAGCCTAGCAGCAATAGGCTATATCATCTAGTCTAGATGTGTAGTAGGCTATACCACCTCTGTTTGTGTAAGCACACTCCATGATATTGACACAATGATAAAATCGCCTAATGGCACACTTCTTAGAAAATATCTTTGTTGTTAAAATATGCATGATGTAGTAGAAATCATATGGCATGTAACCTTTAAGATGGACTTTTTCACCTAGTAATATGCATTTAACTTTTCTCCATGACTTATCATGGCTTTATAGTTCATTTCTATTTATTGCTGAATAATATTCTGTTGTTTGGATATATATCAGTTTACTTTTTCATTCCAATATGGAAGGAGATTGTGGCGGCTTTCAAGTTTTGGAAATTATAAATCAAGCTGATATAAACATCAGTGTGTATGTTTTTGTGTGAATGTAAGTTTTCAACTCTTTTAGGTAAATACCAGGGAGCACAGTTGCTGGAACTTATAATAAAAGTATGTTTAATTTTGTAAGAAACTGCCAAACTGTCTTCCAAAGTGGTTGTACCATTTTGCATGCCTGCCAGCAATGAATAATAGTTCCTGTTAGACTACATTCATGCTGCTTGTATTCTGGATTTTGGCCATTCACATAGGTATGTAGGGCTATCTTCTTTTTTTAAATTTTAAATTTTTGTAGGTACATATATATTCATAGGGTACATGGTATATTTTGGTATTAGCATGCAATACATAATAATCACATCAGGTAAAGTTGGATATCTACCCCCTCAAACATTTGTTCTTTGTGTTATAAACAATCCTGTTATACTCTTTTAGTTATTTTAAAATACACTATTACATTAAAGTCTTCCTGTGGTGTTATCAAACACTAGGTCTTATTCATTCTTTCTATTTTTTTGTACCCATTAACCATCCCCAACTCCCCTACATTCCTCCACTACCTGTCGCAGCCTCCGGTAACCATTCTTCTATTCTCTATCTCCATGAATTCAATTGGTTTGATTTTTAGATCCCACAAATAAATGAGAACATTTGATGTTTTTCCTTCTATGCCTGTCTTATTTCACTTAACATAATGACCTCCAGTTCCATCTATGCTGCTGCAAATGACAGAATTTCATTTTTTATGGTCAAGTAGTACTCCATTGTATTAATCCATTCTCATACTGCTATCAAGAACTACCTGAGACTGGGTAATTTATGAAGAAAGGAAGTTTAATTTCTCACAGTGCTGCAGTTTGTACAGGATGCATGAATTGAGAGGCCTCAGGAAACTTACAATCGTGGTGGAAGTTAAGCAAGAGGAAGAGAAGCACATCTTACACAGCCAGAGAAGGAGAAAGAGAGTGCTGGGGGAAGTGCTGCACACTTTTAAACAACCAGATATCATGATAACTCACTTACTATCAGGAGAACAGCAAGAAAGAAGCCCACCCCATGGTCCAATCACCTTCCCTCAGGCTCCCCCTCCATAATTGAGGATTACTATTCAATATAAGATTTGGGTGGGAACACAGAGCCATACCGTATCATTCTGCTTTGTCTACTCCCAAATCTCATATCCTTCTCATATTTCAAAACACAATCATGCCTTCCCAACAGACTCTCAGAGTTTTAATTCATTCCAGCACTAACTCAAAAGTCCAAATTCAAAGTTTTGTTTGAGACAAGGCTAATCTCTTCCACCTATGAGCCTATAAAATCAAAAGTTAGTTATATCCAACATATAAGGGGACATGGGCATCAGGTAAATGATCCCATTCCAAAAGGGAGAAATTGGCCAAAACAAAGAGGTTACAGGCCCCATGCAAGTCTGAAACCCAGCAGGGTAATCATTACGTCTTAAAGTTCCAAAGTAATCTCCTTTGACTCCGTGTCTCACATCTAGGTCACACTGATACAAGGGGTGGACTCCCAAGGGCTTGGGCAACTCCACCCTTGTGGCTCTGCAGGATATAGCCCCTGCAGCTGCTTTCATGGGCTGACATTGAGTGTCTGTGGCTTTTCCAAGTGCACAGTGCAAGCTTTTGGTAGATCTACCATTCTGGGTTTTGTAAGACAGTAGCCCTCTTCTTGCAGCTCCACTAGGAAGTGCCCTAGTGGAGACTCTATGTGGGGCCTCCAATTCTGAAACATTTCACTTTCACACTCTCCTTGGAGAGGTTCTCCATAAGGGTTCCGCCCCTGAAACAAACTTCTGCCTGTACAACCAGGCATTTCCATATATTCTCTGAAATCTAGGCCAAGGATCCCAAGCCCCATCTCTTGCCCTGTGCATATCGGCAGGCCTAACATCACGTGGAAGCTGCCAAGGCTTGGGTCTTGCACATTTGGAGCAGCAGTGTGAGATGTACCTGGGGTCCTTTTAGGCACAGCTGGAGCAGGAGTGACTGGGACACAGGGAGCAGTGTCCTGGGGTTGCACAGGGCAATGGGAAACTAGGCACAGGCTGCAAAACCAAAGCCAAACCATATCATCTGTTGTGTACATGTATCACATTTTCTTAATTCATTCATCTGTTTATGAACACTTAGTTTGCTTCCAAATCTTGGCTATTGTGAACAGTGTCACAACAACATGAGAGTAAAGATATCTCTTTAATATACTGATTTCCTTTCTTTTTGGTAAATACTCATAAGTGGGATTGTTGAGTCATATATATGTTTACTCTATTTATACTTTTTTGAGGAACCTCCAAACTGTTCTCCATAGTGGCTTTACTAATTTATATTCCCATGAATAGTGTATGAGGATTTTTCCTTTTCTCCACATCTTCACCAGCATTTGTTACTGCCTGACTCTTGGATAAAAGCCATTTTAACTGATATTTATTGTAGTTTTGGTTTGCCTTTCCCTTATGAACCATAATGTTAAGCACCTTTTCCTATGTCTGTTTGTCATTTGTGTGTCTTTTTTTGAGAAATGTTGATTCAAGTCTTTTGCCCATTTTTTGATCAGATTATTAGATTTTTTTCCCTATAGAATTGTTTCAGTTCCCTATGTATCCTGGTTATTAATCCCTTGTCAGATGGGTAGTTTGGAAATATTTTCTCCCATTCTGCGGGTTGTCTGTTCATTTTGTTAACTCTTTCCTTTGCTGTGCAGATGCATTTGACATGATATAATCCTATTTGTTCAGTTTTGCTTTGGTTGCCTGTGCTTGTGGCATATTACTCAAGAAATTTTTGCTCAGACTCATGTTCTAGAGAGTTTATTCAATTTTTTCTTGCAGTATTTTCATGGTTTGAGGTCTTATATTTAAGTCTTTAATTCACTTTTATTTGATTTTTGTATATGTCAAGAGAAAGAGATCCGGCTTCATTCTTCTGTATATGGATATCCATTTTTCCCAGCATTATTTTTTTGTTATTTATTTATTTAGAGACAGAGTCTCATTCTGTCACCCAGCCTGGAGTGCAATCTCAGCTCACTGCAACCTCTGCCTCCTGGGTTCAACTTATTCTCTTCCCTCAGCCTCCTGAGTAGCTGAGACTACAGGCACACCATCATGCCCAGCTAATTTATGTATTTTTAGTAGCGATGGGGTTTCACCATGTTGGCCTGGATAGTCTTTGTCTCTTGACCTTGTGATTCACCTGCCTTGGCCTCCCAAAGTGCTGGAATTACACACGTGAGCCACCACGCCCAGCCCCAGTACCATTTATTGAAGAGACTGTCTTTTCCCCAATGTATGTTCTTGGCACCTTTAACAAATGAGTTTATTGTAGGTATGTGGATTTGTTTTTGGGATCTCTATTATGTTCCATTGGTTTATATGTCTCTTTTTATTCCAGTACAATGCTGCTTTGGTTAATTTTGCTCTGTGGTATAATTTAAAATCAGGTAATGTGATTCCTCCAGTTTTATTCTTTTTGCTCAGGCTTTGGCTATTCCGGGTCTCTTGTGGTTTCATATAATTTTAGGAATTTTTTAAAAAAATTTCTTTCAAGAATGACATTTGAATTTTGATAGGGATTGCATTGAATGTATAGATTTCTTTGAGTAGTATTGACATTTTAACATTGATTCTTCCAATCAATAAGCACGAAATATCTTTTTATTTTTTGGTGACCCCCTTCAATTTCTTTCATTGGCATTATATAGTTTTTATTGTAGAGATCTGTCACTTCTTTGGTTAATTTCTAGGTATTTAATTTTATCTGTGGCTAGTGTAAATGGGATTGCTTTTAAGATTTCTTTTTCAGATTGTTCACTGTTGGCCTATGGAAATGCCACTAATTTTTGCATGTTGATTTTGTGTCCTGTAACATTACTGAATTTATTTATCAGTTCTAATAGTTTTTTTTTGTGTGTGTGTGTATGTGTGAAATGTTTAGGTTTTTCCAAAAATAAGATTTATCACCTGCAAACAGGCATAATTCGACTTCTTTCTGTCCAAGTGGATGGTCTTGGTTTCTATTTCTTGCCTGACTGCTCTAGCTGGGACTTCCAGTACCATGTTGAATAACAGTGGGAATCTTTGTGATGTTCAGTATTTAAGGGGAAAGGCTTGTCATTTTCCCACATTAATTATAAAACCAGTTATAGGTCTGTCAAATATGGCTTTTATTGTGTTCCTTCTATTCCCAGCTATTTCAGGGATTTTACCATGAAGACATGTTGAACATTATCAAATGTTTTTACAGTTTTGATTGACTAATTATACAGATTTTGTCCTTCATTCTAGTGATATGATGAATTGCATCAATTGATTAGCATATGATAAATCATTCTTGAATCTTAGGGTTATATCTCACTTGATTATAATGAATGATCTTTTTAGTTGTTGAATTTGATTTGCTAGTATTTTTTTGATGATTTTTGCATCCATATTCAGCAGAGATGTTTGCCTGTAGTTTTCTCTTTTTTAAATGTGTCTGGTTTTGCTATCAGCATAATACTAGCTTCATACAATGAGTTTGAAAGCATTCCCTCCTCCTTTATTTTTCAGAACATTTTGAGTAGGATTGGTATTTGTTCTTCTTTAAATGTTTGGTAGAATTCAGCAATGAATCCATCAGTTCTCAGGCTTTTTTTTTTTTTAACTGGCAAATTTTATTATGGGCCTTGGTCTTATTACTTGTTATTGGTTTGTTCAAATTTTGGATTTCTTCATAGTTCAGTCTTGGTAGATTGTATGTGTCTAGGAATGTATCAATTATTTCTAAATTTTCCAATTTATTGGCATATAGTTGTTCATGGTAGCTACTAATGTTCCTTGGAATTCTGTGCTATCAGTTGTAATGTCTTTTTTTCATCTCTGATTTTACTTATTTGGGTCTTTTCTCTTTTTTCCTTAGTTAGTTTAGCTAAAGGTTTTTCCATTTTGTTTTTTTGGAAAACCAATTTTTGTTTCATTGATCTTTTGAATTGTTCTCATAATTTCAAATTCATTTATTTCTGCTCTGATTCGTATTTCCTTTCTTCTCTTATTTTTGAGTTCAGTTTCCCCTTGCTTTTCTAGTTCTTTAAGGTGCTATTTCATTCATTTATTTATTTGAAGTTTTTCAATTTTTTGATATAGGCACTTATACCTGTAAACTTTACTCAGTAATCACGGGTTTTGGGATGATGTGCTAAAATTACTATTCATTTCAAAAATTATTTAAATTTTCTTCTTAATTTCTTATTGACCCATTAGTCATTCAGGAGCATACTGTTTAATATTCATGTTTTTCTATATATTTTAACATCATTTTCACTATTGACTTCTAGTTTTACTCTGTTGTGGTCAGAAAAGATACTTGATATTATTTCAATTTTTCTGAATATTTGAAGACTTTTTAATTTCTTAATATATGGTCTAACTTTGAAATTGATCCACATGCTGAGAAGACGAGTATGTATTCAACATATTATAAATGTTGAATAAAATGTTTTGTAAATATCTATTAGATCAATTCTTTCTACAGTGCAGATTACATTTGATGTTTCTTTGTTGATTTTCTGTCTCAGAGATCTTTCCAATGCTGAAAGTAGGGTACCGAAGTCTCCAGCTATAAGTTAAACAAATTTGCAAGAAAAAGCAAACAACCCCATTAATAAATGAGTAAAGAACATGAACAAACACTTTTCAAAACAAGTCATACATGCAGCCAACAAGCATATGCAAATAAAAACTCAATATCACTTATCATTACAGAAATACAAATCAAAACCTTGTGGAGCCACCATCTCACACCAGTCAGAATGGCCATTATTAAAAAGTCAAAAAATAACAGGTGCAGTCTTCTCTTTCTTCTTTCCTTTATCCCTGTCCTCCTCTTAGTAAAGGTGATTTTGTCTGGTGATATGTCGTAATTTATTGCTTTTTATTTTTTGTGTATCCATTGTATGCTTTTTGATTTGAGATTATCATGATGCTTGCAAATGCTATCTCGTGACCTATTATTTTAAACTAATGACAACTTAACATTGCTTGCATGTACAAACATACAAATATGTGAAAAGAAAACTAATAAAAACTCTACAGTTTAACTTCATCCCTCCCACTTTTTCACCATTGGCTGATAGGCATTTAGGCTGGGGTTTTATATTTTTGCAACTGTGAATTGTGCTGCTATAAACATGAATGTACAGTGTCTTTTTCATATAATGACTTCTTTTCCTAAAGATAGATACCAGGTAATAAGATTGCTGTCAAACGGTAGTTCCACTTTCAGTTCTTTAAGAACTCTCCACACTGTATTCCATAGTGATGTTACTAATTATATTACCACTAGCAGCATAAATGTTATTTTTTCACCACACCCATGCCAACATCCATTTTCTTAAAAAATTATGGTCATTCTTGCATGAGTAAAGTGTTATCTCATTGCAGTTTTAATTTGCACTTCTCCGATAATTAGTGACATTGAGCATTTTTTCATGTTTGTTGGCCATTTGAATATCTTCTTTTGAGTATTATCTATTCATGTCTTTTGTCCACTTTTTGATGGAATCAGCTGATTTTTTTTCTGATTTGTTTGAGTTCCTTGTCGATTCTGGATATTAGTTATCAAGTACATAGGGTATTAGTCTACTTTCATGCTGCTGGAAGAAATATCAGAGATTGGGTAATTTATTTTTTTAAAAGGTTTAATTGACTCAGTTTCATATGGCTAGAATGTCTCAGAAAACTTATAATCACAGCAGAAGGCACCTCTTCACAAAGCAGCAGGAGAGAGAATGAGAGGAGAGTGAAGGGGGAGTCTCTTATAAAACCATCAGACCTTGTCAGAAGTCACTCACTATCATGAAAACAGTATGGGGGAAATCATCCCTATAATTTAATTTATCTCCACCTGGTCCTGCCCTTGACATGTTTGGATTATTACAATTCAAGGTGAGATTTGAGTGGGAACACAAAGCCAAACCATGTCACATAGTTTGAGAAGATTTTTTTCCACTTTGTGGGTTGTCAGTTTACTTTGCTGATTTTTTCTTTTGATGTGCAGAGCTTTTTAGTTTAATTAGGCCACTTTATTTTTGTTTTTCTTGCATGTGCTTTTGGGTTCTTGGTCATAAAATCTGCCTAAGCCAATGTCTACAAGAGTTTTTATGGATGTTATCCCCTAGAATATTTATGGCTGGAGCTTCTAAATTTATAAAACAATTGCTACTAGACCTCAGAAATGAGATATACAGCAACATAATAATAGTGGGAAACTTTAATATTCCACTGATAGCATTAGACAGGTGATCAAGACACAAAGTCAACAAAGAAAAAATGAACTTAAATGGTACCCCAGAACAAACCTGGATTTAACACATATTTACATGACATTCTATCCAATAACTGCGAATATATATTATTTTCATCAGTACATGGAACATTCTCCAAAATAGGAGGTCATACCATCGGCCACAAAAACAAGTCTCAATACATTTCTTAAAATCAAAATTATATCATGTGTCCTTTCAGAAAATAGTGGAATAAAACTAGAAGTTTTATAAATAAAATAAAACTATGCAGATACTTAGAAATTAAATAATCTCCTCTTGAATCATCTTTGGGCCAACAGTGAAATCAAGATGGAACTTAAAATTTCTTTGAATTGAACGATAACAGTGATGAAATTTAGCAAAACCTCTGGGATACAGCAAAAGCAGTTCTAAGAGGAAGGCTTATAGCATTAAATGTCTACATCAAAAAGTCTGAAGAAATACAAATAGACAATCTAAGATCACATCTCAAGGAACTAGAGAAACAATAACAAACCAAATCCAAATCCAGCAGAGGAAAAGAAATGACAAAGATTAAAGTAGAACTAAATGGAATTGAAGAAAATAATAATAATAATAATACAAAAGACAAATGAAACAAAAAGCTGATTCTTTGAAGAGATAAGCAAAATTAATAGAAGAATTAATCATTAACCAAGAAAAGAAGAAAGAAGATCTGAATAATTAGATTTGGATCAGTTAGATTTAAAGAATTAGATTGGACCAATTAAAAATCAAAAGAGAGAGATTACAACAGATACCACACACACACAAAATCATTCACGGCTACTATGAACATTTTTATGTGCACAAACTAGAAAATTCAGAGATGTGTAATATAAATTTCTGGAAATACACAACCCTCTTAAATTAAATCAGGGATAAATAGAAAGTCTTACTAGATTAATAACAAGTAGCAAGATTGAAACAGTAATAAAAAAATTACCAACAAAGTTAAGTCCAGGACCAGATGAATTCACAGCTGAATTCTATCAGACATTCAAAGAAGAATTGGTACAAATCTTAGTGAAACTTGCGAAAGATAAACAAAAGTGGAATTCTCCCTAAATTATTCTATGAAGCTGATATCACCCTAATTAAAAAATCAGGAAATGAGATAACAGAAAAAGAAAATTACAGGCCAATATCCCTGATGAACATAGTTTCAAAAATCTTCAACAAAATACTAGTGAACTAAAACCAACAGCATATAAAAAAGATAATACAAGATGATCAAGTGAGTTTCATGCCAGAAATGCAGGGATAGTCTAACATACACAAGTCAATAAACGTGATACTTAAGATAAACAGAATTAAAAACAAAAATTATATGATCATCTCAATAGACACAGAAAAAGCATTTGACAAATTCCAGCATCACTTTATGATTAAAACCCTCAGCAAAGTTGGCATAGAAGAGACGTACATATAGGTATTTTTTTTTTCTAAGAACCAGCTTTTAAAAGCCACCTATTGTAAAACCACAGCCAACATTATAGTGAATGGGAAAAAGCTGAAAGCATTCCCCCTGAGAAGTGGAACATGACACTTCTATTCAACATAGTACTGATGTCCCAGCCAGAGCAACCAGACAAGAGAAAGAAATCAAGGCATCCAAATAAATAAGTCAAACAGTCACTGTTCACTGATGATATAACTATATATCTAGAAAACCCTGAAGACTCATCCAAAGAGCCCTGAGATCTGATAAATGAATTCAGTAAAATTTCAAGACACAAAATTAATGTTCACTAATCAGTAACACTGCTACACACTAACAACGACCAAACTGAGACCCAAATCAAGAACACAATCCTTTTTACAACAGCTGCAAACAAAATAAAATAAAATCCTTAGGAATATATCTAACCAAAGAGGTGAAAGATCTCTGCAAGGAAAGCTACAAAACGCTTCTGAAAGAAATCAGAGACAATCCAAACAAATGGAAAATCTTCCCATGCTCATAGATGGGTAGAATCAATATTGTAAAAATGACCATACTACAAAAAGCAATCTACAGATACAATGCAATTCCCATCAAAATACCATCATTCTTCACACAACTGGGAAAAACAAATTGTAAAATTCATATGGAACAAAACAATAGCCCAAGGAGCCAAAGCAAGACTAAGCAATAAGAAAAAATCTGGAGGGATCACTTTACCCAACTTCACACTATATACTACAAGGCTATAGTTACCAAAACAGCATGGTACTGGTATAAAAACAGGCACGCAGACCAATGGAACAGAATTGAGAACCCAGAAATAAAGCCAAATACTTACAATCAACTAATCTTCAACAAAGCAAACAGAAATGTAAACATAAAGTGGGGCAAGGGCACCCTATTTAACAAATGATGCTAGGATAATTGGTAAGTCACATGTAGAAGAATGAAACTGGAGCCTCATCTCTTACCTTATACTAAAACCAAGATATCTAGAAAACCCTAAATTCCTGGTTTCATACCAGGAGTGCAGGGATAGTTCAAAGACTTAAATATAAGACCTGAAACCATTTCTATCTTTTTAAAGGACTTTAAAAATTTCTTGCAAGGTAACTCTACTGGCAACAAATATCTTCCATGTTGTTTGTGTGAGAAAGTTTTTGTTTTTCCTTATCTTTTAAAAGATAATTTCACTGAGTATAGTGTTCTAGATTGGTATTTTAAAATTTTACTTCATTTTAAAAATAAAATACACATACATAATTTACCATCTTTGCCATTTTTAAGTGTGAGATTCAGTGGTAATAAGCACATTTTTTCCTCCCTCACCTTATTCCTTTTCTTGGCCTCTGGTAATCACTGTTCTACTCTTTATGAGACCTGTTTTATGTTTTAGTTCCCACATTATGACTGAGAATATGCAGTATGTTTCTTTATGTTCTTGGCTTATTTCACTTAACATAATTGATTCTAGTTCTGTAAATGTCGCTGCAAATGACAGAATGTTATTATTTTTAATGGTTGAGTAAAATCGTGCATATAATGCCATACTTTATTAATTCATTTGTTGATGGACACTTCAGTTAATTTCATATTTTGGCAATTGTGAATAGTGCTGCAATAGACATGAGAGTGCAGATGTCTCTTTGATATATTGATTTCCTTTCCTTTAGATACATACCCAGTAGCAGAATTGCTGGCTCATATGGTAGTTCTACTTTTAGCTTTTTGAGGCATCTCCATCCTGTTCTCCTTAGTGGTTCTACTCACTTGCATTCCCATCACAGTGTTTGAGGGTTCTCCTTTCTCCACATTATTGCCAGCAACTTTTATAACCTCTCTTTTTGATACAAGTCATTTTAACTGGAACAAGATATCTCATCATGGTTTTGATTGCATTTCTGTGATGATTAGTGATGCTGAACATTTTTCATACATTTGTTGGCCATTTTTATGTATTCTTTTGAGAATACAGAGATCTTTTGCCAATTTTAAAATCTATCTTTTTTTCTTTTGCTATTGAGTTATTTGAGCTCCTTTTATATTCTGGCCATTAATTCCTTGTCATATGGACATTTTGCAAATTTTTTTCCCATTCTGTAGGTTATCTCTTCATTTTGTTGATTGTTCTCTTTGCCTTACAGAATCTTTTTAGCTTTATATAATCCCAATTGTCCATTTTCGCTTTGCTTGACTATGCTTTTGAGGTCTTACACAAATCTTTGCCCAGACCGATATGCTGAAGCATTTCCTCAATGTGATCTTTTAGTGGTTTTACAGTTTGAGGTCTTACACTAAATCTTCAATTCAGTGATTTGATTCATGTGTAGAGTGAGAGATAGGGGTCTCCTTCTTCTGCATTTAGTTGTCCAGTTTTCCCAGCACCATTTATTATAGTGCTGCTATAATAAAATATAAATAAATAAATAATAAAAACTATCCTTTCCTCATTGCATGTTCTTAGCACCTTTGTCAAGATAAATCAGTTGTGAATGTATGGATTTATATCTGGTATAAATTTGTATCTGGTATAAAAATATATAAATTTATATATTCTCTATTATGTTACATTGGTATATGTGTCTGTTTTTATGCCAGTATTATGCTGTTTTGATTACTACAGCTTTGTGGTAAATTTTGAAGTCAGGTAGTATAACGTCACCAGCTTGTTCTTTTTGCTCAGGCTTAAGTAGGTGGTTTTATTTCACAACACTTTTGTTTTTTCTTAGAATTTCCATCTCTCTGCTTACCTTGCCCACGTATTCTTGTGTGTTTTATCTGTTAACTGCTGTAAATAGGGCTTTAGTAATGTGGTGCAAAGGTGTGTGTGTGTGTGTGTGCGCGTGTGTGTGCACGCATGTGCGTGTGTGTGTATGAAGCATAATGCTGTCCTATGACTAGGCCTCAGTCTTTTAGTAAGATTTTATTTTTTTGTTTATTTATTTATTTATTCTTTTTTTCTTTGGACTGAACTTTACACATGATTCTCGGTCTCTTTTCATACCGCTTCAGTGGGAAAGAATGGCTAGAGTGGGCTAGAGTTGAGCATTTTCCTTCTTCCTTTTGGAAGGTTAGAATCAGCTAAAGATGGTATTTCTTTTCAGGCCATGATAAGAAGAACAGAATGTTCTGACATATTTGAAAATTGTTCCTTTCTCCTTATACCACCAGAGTCACGAGGGGATTTTTCTCTGACAGTCACTGTGAGAATCTGGTAGAACCCCAGGTGGTAAAATAGATCCAAGTGTGGGGAACATCACTCTCACCCATGGATTGGATCTCTCTCTAGTTTTTATCTCTGAGTTGTTTTCACTGAATCTCTAGCAATTCATCAATTACAGTTCGGATTTTTCTACCCCAGCACTGGTTCCTGTGGAGGTGTCAGCTTGTGGGTGTCTTCTTCCCTGTTTCAATCCTCTGTATTTGCCTTTGGTCTCTACAGTTTTGGAGGCAGCGGTTTGCCCTGTGATCTCAGGTCTGGTATGGCTCTCGGAAGTGTTACTGATCTTTCAGTTTGTTCGGCTTTGGGCTGGTTGTTAGGATATAGTGGTGGCTTCCAAACTTTTCAAAGCCAATCCAGAATCTGGAAGACCGCGTGTATTGTCATTTAATTTTTATTATAAGGTTTGTTTTCCTCGTACTGGGAAATTCTGTGACAAGATGGTATTGAATATGCAAAGGTTTAATTACCTCAATTGTTTGATTAAGTAATTGATTTGAGGATTGGTCAGTGAGAGTGAGAAGTCAGCCACAATAATTTTAGATTAATAATAGTTTAGAAGAACAATGTTGATTCTGTTGTTTGTGCCAGTCAACAATGGGTGAAATTTGAAGCCTTTCAGACATCAAGATACAAAATGAAAATATCACTTCTACTCTCAGATGTTTTAAAATAGTAGTATGTTAGTCATTATAGATAAAGCTTCTGTGTACGTCCTCACAAAAAGGTGTACCTTGGATGGCAATTCTGGAAACTTGCAATACTGAATATAAGTATAAAGGCATATATGTATGGTGCTATTTAGAATTTTTTGCATTGAAGATTTGAATGAGTAATCAAAATCATTAGCATAGAAGTTTTTTATATTTGCCTTGAGCACAAAAGTTTTTGTAAGCTGGTTTTTAAGAAAAAAGCAGGACTTAAAAAGGGAGCAATGAAATATATTGTTTAGTATGCATGTTTGACACTTCGGGTTTAATGATATGTTTTGCCTTTTATAAGATGAATACTATGACAAATGACAGAGACGCAATTGCATGTCACTATCTCTGTTCTATCCATGTACTGCCAGTGGGCAAAGATTTCTCATTTCATACATCATTTACAACTTCCTACAGTAATTTTGCACAGTTCATATCCTTGGTGCAAGGCATAGCAATTATCTATACACATATATGCATGCAGGCATAACGAATATGAAAACCATGCAGTTCTATAAAGAGTTCCAAAGTTCACACACTCCAACCAATAAAATTCGGTGAAAACCAGTAAGTTATCTAATTTAAAAACTTTTATATTTTAACTGTTACTCTGTTGTGCACCTCTGAACCAGGTTGTTTCATGAGGTCTTCTTTTAGACTACTGAACTTTTAGCCAAAGTTACACTAAAAAAGAATAATATTAATTTTTCTATCTACTTTTACTCTTTTGTTTCTAAGTAGATAAGAAAAATAAAGTATTGCATTCTGGAGTGAGAAAAAAATTAAAATACACAGATTTTTAGTTTTAAATATAAATAAAGTTTGGTGACATTTGGCTATTTCGAATTTTCTGAAATTAACTAAGGTTACCATTATTTTATTAAACTTTTCATCTAATATTGTACACATAACATTTACAGAGATTGTAAAATCCTAAACTGATACAAAATTAATAATACCACGAAATAAACTTTGAACTCTTTCATGTGTTATGTATGATCTAGGATTAAATTTTACTTTTTAAATTTTTTCAAATTTTAGTCTAAAAATATATAGCACCTTTCATTACATGTGGGTAGAACAATGAATGGTAACTAGCGCCTTTCAAAAGTACAGAGTTAATGTTTTAGATTCAGCAAACACTTTTGAGTTTTATACTATTTATTAATAAATAAATACCCAGCTCCTTTCAAAAATTACATAATATATTGCCACTGTATATTCCTACTCCTTCACAATCATAATTTCTTGAGAATTTTTTCTTTCTTTTGCAAAATCATTGCTTCAAATTTCCTTTTATTAATCTTTACTTGGTATCCATGCTGCATCAGAAAGTACAACATTATATGGAGAAGTGAATGTTTCTCAAAGCTGGATTCTTATAGTCTAATATAAGACAGAACAAATAACTTGTCTGTCCTGCCTTTGTGATTCAGTTACTAAGTTCTGATAAAATGAATAAAAAAATTAGAGGCCTATGTTCATTAGTTAAATTCAGAAGAGATTTCTAGTGCTATTCTGCCATTATCTACTTTTTTGTCCTTGGGTTAGTCTCTCTCCATACTTCAGAATCTTCGTCTATGAAATGAAACAAACTGGATGATTTTATGTTTTCTTAATATAAGCAAGATCTGCTTTATTGTCCATGACCCCAGATCTTTGATCTCTAGAAAGGAAACAATATGACAGCCTTTTTAAGGGTACAAAATGAAGACATGGCTTTTTAAAATCAAGATTATTTTAAAGGCTATTGTATTTTGCTTCATCTGCCTATAATAGTAATGTTACAGTCAATGACAAATATCAACCATAGAAATAATTCCATTGTATCTTAATTTTATGAGTAGTCACATTTAAAAAATAGGGCAGCATTTTCATTGAACACTCAAATCCGTATATCTGCTTTCTATAGTTAGTTTCTTTTTGAAGGCCATTTAGTAGGCCTCTTAGAATGCGTGAATAACATAGGAATAAAGTAAATGTCCATTCAAGTGTGATTTAGGGTTCTTGAAACGGAGAATGAAGTCAAAAGCAGTTATTTTAATGAGCTTAAAAATGGAAATGACTGTATAAAAGCTACACTGATGAATTCTCATAGCATTGACCCTAAAGTTATAGAAAGAGCTATAATAGCACCATACACACCATAGATGTAGAAAAGTCATATTAGTAAATTTCTAGAGGCTAAGTAATTTCTTCATCTTTTCTAATGTTGAAATCCCTACTAAAGCTATTATTGCTTACAATGCTCACTCTTTATTACATACCAATAAAAGAAAAAATGCAATTGTCAGGCAATAAATTTTTTTTTAAAAAAATGATAATACAATTAAACCATAATCAGATTTTACCTGTTCCTTATTGATTTTATACTAATGTTATGTTATCATTCCTTTCATTCAAGATATATTCATTCAAGTCCTCTGACTATACAAAAAGTCATTAAATGTTAACTAGGTTAACCTTATTTAGTTTGACAATAATTAAATTCAGTGTTAGATTCTTGCTATAATAAGGCTGAGTGTATATATTATTTTTCTACTGTATAAGAAGTTGCCGTAAATGTAGTGGCTTAAAACAATAAACATTTATTATCTAACAGTTTCTATAGGTTAAAAGTCTGAACACAGATTAGCTGATTTCTCTGGAAGGCTGCAGTCAAAGTGTCATTCAGGATTGGGTTTTTATCTGAGGGCCTGACTGTGGAAGGATTTACTTCCAAGTTCATTTAGGTTACTACCATGATTCATTTCCTTGTGGTTGTAGGATGAAGAGCCCTGTTTTCTTGCTGGTTGTCAGCTGGAGATCCTTGCAGGCTGTTGGCTGGAAGTTCCCTTCAGCTCCTAGGAGCTGCCCTCAATTCCTTGCTACATATGCCTTCTAACATTGCTGCTTGCTTCACAAACGCCAGAAAGAGTGTGTGTGTGTCTGTCTGTCTGTCTGTGTGTGCGTGTCTGTGTGTCTGGAGTGAGAGAGAGAGGGTAAGAGAGAGAGGGAGAGAAAGAGAAAGAGAGAGAGAGAGAGGGGGGGGAGAGAGAGACAGACAGAGAAACTAAAGTTAAATGGGAGCTATGATCTTCTGTAACATATACATATAATTACATACAAGTAATAATGTGCATCCCACCATACCACCTTTACTACATTCTTTTAGGTAAAAGCATGAGTTACAGGTCTTATCCACATTTAAAGGAAATAAATCACACAAAAGCATAGATACTAGGAGGTAGGGGTAATGGAGGGACCTTAAATTTCTCTCTGCCATACTACATGTTATGGTTTGGCTGTGTTCCCACTCAAAATCTCATTTTGAATTGTAATCCCTATAATCCCCATAATTCCCACATGTCAAGGTAGAGACTGTGTGAGGAACTGAATCATGGAGGTGATTTCCTCCATGTTGTTATCATGATAGTGAGTGAGTTCTCAAGAGATCTTATGGTTTTGTAAGTGTTTGGTAGCTCCTCCTGCATTCATTCTCCTTCCTGTTGCCTTGTGAAGAAGGTGCTTTGCTTCACCCTTGCCTTCAGTCATGATTGTAAGTTTCCTGAGGCCTCTCCAGCCATGCTGAACTACTGTGAGTCAATTAAACTTCTTTCCTTTATAAATTACTCAGTCTTGGGTATGTACTTTCAGCAGTGTGAAAATGGACTAATACACTATATAAAGCTAATATAGGTAATAATGCAGGTATGAGCAAATCTCTCACAAATAAATACATAAATAAAAATAAACAGTAGGGTATAATTAATTTTTTGCACAGAAATTAGCAAATTGGACTTTGCTATTAGCAAACTACATGGCATTCAATAACTAAATCACCTCTCTAGACCCAGAAGAGTTTGGATCCACCTCTGAACATTGAAGGGATTGGCGTTGAATGACTGCTGAAATCCTTTGTAGTTCAAGACTTCTACAAGGCTTAAAACATTTGGAATAGATAAAATTATTTAATCTATTAATATTTAACTTTTTACCCCAGACATGTATCCAGAAGTTTACATCTTTCTAGTGGCTTATCTCAAGATGACTAAATCTAGCAATATTTTAATTTAATGTAAATGCGGTTTTGAGTATCTGCTCTAAACAAGGCAATGGAAAATAGTAGGGTTCTAGAGTCAGATACTTGAGCTTAAATACCAGCTCTTTCTCTTACCAACTGAGAGGTCTTTGGCAAAATATTTAATATCTTTTTATTGGTAACATGATATGGTAATAGTACCAAAACTTTTGGATTTTTGCAAAGATTAAATGACATAATATGTACAAAATGTTCAGCTCATTGCCTCATGAACATTAATTACTTTGTAATTATTAGCTGTTATATATGTTATTATCATTTACAATATGTTTCATCATTATGTTAGGCAAGGAAAATACATTTAAAGTGAATAGTAAAGTTTCTCTGCCTTGAAAGGAATAACAAAAATGGTGCTTCATGGAAATATTTTCTCTTCTAGAATATGCCATCATGTTTAATTTCCCTTGAGATTTATCAGAAACCAGGGAAGAGTTAAAATTCTTGTTTAATGTGATAAATATGGTTATTTTAATAATTGAATAATTTCTGCTGGGTTTTATCCAACACTTTCAGAAAGAATTAACTAGGGCAAGGTTTTTTTAATGTAAAAATCATATCTGTCTCATGAAAATGTTCTGTTTGATTCTGTATATTCTGCTCTTTTGAGAACAGATTTCCAGGTACAACATTTCATTGTTATCAATAAATGGGCCATACATAAATTATGCATTAAGAGAAAATAACAGACAAAAGCACTGGCATCTCTTCTGCTAGTTAGAGGAGACGGTTTTAGTGTCTAACATAGCAGACAAGACAGTCAGTGTAATTTCATAGAATTACAAGCAGCCAAATTCACACCCCAACTTATCTTTCAAACTCTTCTTTGTTCTCCACCTAGAAAAATCACACAGAATGAGAAATAATCATGCAGTGACAATAATTTTGCTTTGGAGAAAAATCCTCATTCACTAACCTCTTCTGAAGAATTTTTTTTTCAGTCTTGTATTTCCAGTCTTTGAAGCTCTGTGGTGACATGGGGACCAACCCAAAAGACTGAAAACTTTAAAACTTGGTGTCTTAGTCCATTTGTGCTGCTATGACAAAATGCTGCAGAGTGGGTAATTTATGGAACACAAAAAATTTTATTTCTCACCGTTCTAGAGGCTGGGAAGTTCAAGATCAATTGGCAGGTTCATTTTCTGGTGAGAGTCCAGATTCTGCTTGACTCTACTGCCTAGATGATGTCTTGAATGCTGTGTGTGTCCTGTGAAGGGCAAAAGTACTTTTCCTCACATGCAGAAGGTAAAATGACAATCAGGAAGAACTCGTGACAAGATCATTTATAAGGACACTGACTTAATGACTTAATCATAACTCAATCGCCTTCTGAAAGTCCCACCTCTTAATACTGTTACATTGGTGGTTAAATTTCAACACCTGAATTTTGGATGAAACACATTCAAACCACAAGAGCAAGATACAAAAAAACTTCAATGAAAGTGAGCATCATCGAATGATGACAAACACATAACATGGATGTTATGAAGCATGGTAAATGCTGATGTGTATCTTGAATATGTGGATGCCTTTTAAGGGAAATAGCCCAATGAGATGGATGAAATATAGATCTACTGATACATTTATATTTATTTTTAACTTCAAGGAGTAAGATGGGGTTATTGAAGAGGTTGAGGAGATAAATAAAATCCAATAGTTGCCTTCTTGGTTGGTGAAAATTGCAACAACTCCTTTTTAGTATGCATCACAATCTTAAATTTTCTTTCCTCCTCTGTTTTTTTCTGCCACATTAGAATGTCAGATCCAAGATGACAAGGAATTTTTATGTTTTGTCTGTCACCTAACCCTTTTCCAAAAGTTGCATAATGACATTGTGGATGCTTAATAAAAATTGCTTGACAAATAAAAGAATGAGGGATAGATTTGGATATTTTCTGAGACATCTGTCCAGATGAAATTAATTATAATGTTAATTTTGTTGTCCTCATTCATGTCTTCTTTTTATTCCCAATTAAACCATGTCTTTTTTTTTGTCTTATAAGTTCTGTCTTGATTATTTATATGCCGAAATAAGATACAATAAAAAATTCTCCTCAGTTTAGATTCAGTGTTCTTTTTGTAAAAAAAATGCAATTTTTTAAAATGGTGAATTTCCAAATGATTTAAAATACAGATAGGTCTACTTGATGGGAGGAAGAGAGACTAGAGAGATTCCTAGTTGTTTCCAAATTGACAGTGCTACGAACATCTTGGATGAGTTGAGATTAGACTATCTTCATTTATTTCTTTTTTTTCTTCCCTGTGTGGTACATATAAATTCTAAACACTTAAACAATTTTGACTAGATATGTTACCTGATCACAATTTCATTACATTGTCAGATAATTGAATTCACTTACAAGAAGGTATCGTTATAGTGGTAAAGAGCATTTAGCTTCCTTTATCTCTTGTGAGGATGTTTTAATTTTTAATTGCCTATCCTTGTCTCTCTCAACAGTTCCTAAGTGTGATATGTAATATTTTAATAAGACCAATATATACTATTCCAAACACATTTTATTTCAAATATAAACGTTTTATTTCAAATATAAATCTTCATATGGTAATACAAAGATTTTATTTCAACATGCATTATTTTGAAAATATTCTTAAAGTTTCTGATTTTGCTATTGTAACTGCAAATGCAAATATGTAATATGAATACAAACTGGAGAATAAAAATGCTACAATATTTATTATATTTAAAGGATAATTACAATTTTTATATTTAAAAACCATGCTATTTAGTTGAATTTACTTGATAATTGAATCACAAACACTATAAACTTTTTAGATTTCTAACTTCATGGCAGATATATAGAAAACATGGGCTTATAAAGCTTGGCAAACCTTTATGTTAATCACTCGTATTGACTTATCTTCCTTCTAGATCATGAGAAAGTAAAAGTAGCTTAAACTAAAAGTACAGAGAGAAAAAATGGAACTAGTAAACTCTACTGACATTAACTTCCTCTGAATTTTAGCATACAATTTGCCCATACAGGTTCCATTAAAGTTAATGGGAGTCCTGTGACTAATTCTCTCTGTAGGGCACTAAAAATGTACCCTGCAGTATTAAAAAGTCTGAATCTAATTTTTAATTTTTCTTAACCTTGATTATGTTACATTAAAGGTAGATATTTTCATTACCACACACATATATAGTAAATTTTATATAAAGATCTGAAAATAATCTATTTGGGGAAGAGACTGCATTTATATAGATCAGAGTAGAATTTTAATTAGCGTTGCATATATCAGTACTGCTTTCATTATAATGATAAAACAAGCATGAGTATCTGTAGTTTACCCTCTAGCTATACAAATGAGAACTTAAACCTCAATGAATTCAATAAATGAAACATTTTCAAGACACTTACTTAAAATCAGGTCTACTTTTTAATCAGTCATGTTTTAAGTGAATGCTTATTAATAGATCATTAATAAAACATGCTTATGAAATGAGATTTCAAGAAAGAGGTGAGATGAATGAAATACAAAAAAGTAAAACACCTGATAGAATATTTAATTTTCTTTTTTAAACAGTTGACTTTATAGTAAGCTACGTATATATTTCAGGCTAAAAAATGAGTTCCAAATCTTTTTTTTAGTTCTATATGAAGATAAAACACTACAGATGATATTGCCTATGAATTCATGACCCTTTTATACTGCCCAAGTTCCCTCTGCTTTTGACATTCAAACTGAAATATTAATCTCATTTTTTCCTTTAAATAATTTCTGCCTGGCTTCTATCACTACCTGGGGGGATGAAGTTATAAGATTTTATTCTTAAAGAATGCAAAAAGAAAAGAACAACTATATACATGAATAAATACTACACCATTCATTTTTCACTGAAATCAGCAGCTATGCTGCAAAAAAAGGACACGCAAAAATATTTCCTAAGCTCAAAGAACACTGGGAAAATGCAGGCGATATTGCAGAACAATAAATAAAGCAGAACACTCTCCAAGGGACTGGGGTTTTGTTTGAATAGCATTCCAAAAGGCAGAATTCCTGCCCAACACCAACATAAACTGCAATTAAAACTGAACTTTATTTGTTACACATATATCTTCTTCTCTGGATTTCTAAGAGTCTCTATATCTAAATTACAATAGAATCCTTTGCATTTGGGTGAGGCTGGAAAGAAAAGTTACTATTACCAATAAAATCACAGTTTCCAATATATGGAACCTGATGCCAGGCTCCTAGCTACTGAACTTCAGATTCTTAGCGTACTTCTAGCTCATGATCCTATTAATTTGAATTTACTTTGAAGCTTGTAACATTTTTAGGTTTGCCACTTGCTTTCCTGATCTGTAGGCTCACTGCTGAAGGCTGAAGCATGCAAATACAACAGATTTTATGGACCCATTGACCCATCTTTCTCGCTGATTTGTGACATGGACCTCAAAGCAGCAGTGGAAGAAGACGCTTCAGTTCTTGTTACTTATAAGTTACACTCACATTAAAACGAAAACGTAAGTGGGGCTCCTAAGAAATATGTCTGATAGTCTGGGCTATGCCAATAACTAGCCAAACCACAGGTTTACCACAATTCCATTCTGAATTGTTCTGATTCTTGAGTTAATTTTATAAGGCACTCTATCCCTTTTAAAGACATAAGGGGTACCTTGTATTAAATATAATTTTCCTACACAAATACTGTTCCTTTTTTTCTTGAATCTTGGAAAAAATGAAAATTGTGTTTAGGATTTTGCAATGCCTTTTGAGATAACTAGAAGCACTGCGGGATGCTAGAATTATTTGACACTACTTTAAAAAAAGCAGTCATTGATGTACTTTGTGGCTTTCTAAGAACAACGGGATGAGTTAAAAAAAATGCAGCTCAAAGTGAATTAAGTACAATGTACCAAGAATATGCAGTGATCTAAGATAACACACCTGCATAGTGTGTGCTAGTGTTTAACAAAAGGACCAACCCCGTTGTACTAGGATAGTATCTCTACTGCGGATTTTGGTCTGACACTCATCTCCCATCACTTGACTTCTACGACTCCACTGCTAGTTCTCATTCTGATGTGCTTGCACGTGGGCCTCCTTTGCTCCATGATTATTTGGCCCTACTTTTGTATCAGGCTGCAAAAGTGTTCTTCTCTATCTCCCACTGCACCCAAATTGTATGAAAATTATCTCTTTAGGTGTGTCTGTTTTCTTAAAACGTAAATACCCTAAAGGCAGGAACTGTGTTTCACTGTTTGGCACAACTGGTGCTCACAGTTTGCTTATTGAGTGGAATAGGAAGAATGGAATACACACTTTCAGAAAGTTCTCAGTCTTTCGATTGATAATTGCTACACACTGAATTTTTAAACAGATATCTAATTTGCATTACAAAGTCTCTGTCAAGGATATTTCTTTCGTTTTAGCTATTTCTACCCCAATTTGCTATTTTACAATTTTGTACTGTTCTTAAAGGTGAGGTTCTTTTTATGCCCTCATTATACGAAAATGTGCTTTGCTAGAGCCTTCTGGAAGACGTCCTACAAGATGCCTGATACTGGTGATCATTTCTGGACTCCCTCTACCCTTAGGTCATGTTCCAAGTATGTTACAGGAATGGAAGCAAGAGACTCTGGCACAAAGAGCTGCCTTTACTAACTTTCCTGTGGCAGAGACTTCTAGGTCTGTATTACCCTGTTATGTGATGATTCAGTTCACCCCAATTTGCCCTTTGGGAACTGCTGTGAAAATTTCTTTTGTACAGTAAATTATGATAGCATTTGGCCTTCATTTGGGGGTGAATACATGGTTTATATAATAAAGCCATTTTTTTCCCCTTCAGAAATACCATGTGGCATCAATTGGCAAGCACAAATCAAATGGCAGTTTGGGATCCTCCAGATGATCCAGAATATTCTGTATTAAGTTTTTTAAAGGTTACCAAAGCAATCTAGATGATCCAGAATATTCTGTATTAAATTTTTAAAGGTTATCACAGTAATAACACCCTAACATTCAAAGAAATGGAGACTCCTTGAATTCTCCAAGAATATAACCTTATACTCACAGAGATACTCAACACCCGTTAAAGAAAATCTACTCTGAAACATTTAAAAATGCTTGGACACTATTGGTACAGTTGTAGAATTAATATGCTATTTAGAAATATGTACATTATATATGTGCATGTGTGTGTATATATATATGCATTATATATTTTTTAGCCCACAATTTTTTTTTAGAAACAAGGTCACTCTGTCAACCCAGACTAGAGGGCAGTGGTGCAATCATGGCTTGCTGCAGCCTCAAACTCCTAGGCTCAAGTGATTCACCCACCTCAGCCTCCCAAGTAGCTGGGACTACAGGTGCATGCCACCACAGCCAGCTAAATTGTTTATTTTCTAGTTATTTTTAGAGATGGGGTGTCACACTATGTTGTCTTGTCTTGAACTTCTGGGATCAAGTGATCCTCCTTCCTCAGCCTCCTGAGTTGTTGGGATTACTGATGCGAGTCACCATAGGCAGCTATATCTTTATCTTTCTATATCTGAATCTATATCATCTGTCTATATCTATATTTATAAGTATCTGTATCTATATCTGCAGAGCTAAAATCTGATTGTTCCTCCTAACCAGCAGAATTTTATATTAGTGATCTTTAACCACAGGTGAGACCAGGCTATAGAACAAAACTCCATGACAATTTTGTAACTTCAACTTTCACATATGCCATATATGGACAAATACTGTAATTCCCTGAGTAACTGCTCACTTCTCTGCCTCCAGCCTTCTGAGAAACAGCTCAGGCTCGCACTATGGGTTTCCAAATTTATCCATTCAGCCATACTTGTGGCTCTTGTGGTTGGTCTGTGGCCTGAAGCTTAACTTGCCCAGTAGTTCTATTTCCCAAAATAGGCTCAGGAAGTTTGTGACCATGCTTGGTTTGTTTCAAAGGGTTTCTATATATTTAATGAGGTTGTGAACATATACTAAGATTTGTATATGGTTCATCAAATAAAAGATATCTTCAACCCTCTTTTCACTTCAGTACGTGGTTTGGAGTGGGCTGTTTTACAAGTCCATGTGTTTATCAAATGATTTTATTTGGGGAAAAAATATTACTCTTTACATTTGGGATACAGTTTCTGAGCAGCTGAACACTATTTCATCCCTCTATATTCAAGAACAATTGTTAAACTGGTAGCTCTTTCCCCTAATTTTTGGCAGGTTTCTCTGATTGCTAAGGTGTCTTACTTCATCCAATTGTTCCCTGTAGCATAGACGGGTAAGAAAATAGTCTGCATCCTAGATACCTTTTTCACCCAGAAAGGCATTTAACTAGTGTCTTTCTGTGTGCTGGGGGAAGTAGGCAGCCTCTTGTCAGTTACATGCATTTATGAGAACAATGGGTTCCACTGGTTTGTGAACTGGAAGAGGATCCCCAAGACCTTCATCTTCTGCTGCTCAATCTTGCTGAGACATTAGACAAATTATTTGCTCTTAGGTCACTGGCTTCTTTTGTTTTTCTATAAAAAAATCTCCTAGCACAACAAAGGGGCATTATGACTAATACTGATAATAGCTGCAAAATTTCTTTTTCTTTTTTAAGTCTATCATACCACACGGAGCAACAGAGGTGGTCTTTTACTAAATGAACATTGGTGAGTAGTTAAATGACTCACAATACCTTCCAGTTACTGCATAATGTAATAAACCATATTCTATAAATAAGCCAGATATAATAGATAAAATGTATTTCATTTGATGATTCAGATCCAATTCAATAAAGCAGAATATTCCATAGAGTTTATTTCCTCTAATCGCAGGAGAGAAAATGGATTTTCCTATATTTTCCCTCATGTTTCCCTCCTCCACTCAGTGTTTGCTATAGTTGCTGATTGTGAGAGAAAACTAGAAATAGAATTTGCCATGAAATTTAAAACTTGACAAACTTCTTGGTGCTTCATTTGAAAAGTAATGTAGAGCCGACAGTCTGTATGAAATTCTGATGTGGACTTTTTTCCTTAGAACTTTACAAGGAAAGGGGAAATGTCTGAAATGGAGATTGCACAACCTTGTCTTGAAGCAGAAGACTCAGCTAGAACACATCTGGAGACACCTGGCATTCCTCAATATAATTCAAATGATATTTTAAAAAGGTAGTATGGTTCTTTCTACTTTCCCTTGGTCTGGGTCAAGGATACGATCAGCGCAGTGAGTGCATTCACGGGGAGGAGCCAAGGGTGTGGCTGGTACTGCGGCTGTGTTGGTAAGTACAAGAGGTACTTGCTAGTCAGCAGAGATGCTACTGCTCTGCACAACAGATAAAACCCTTATATATAGGGAAGTCAAAAAAAAATTTAAGCTACAATGTTTAAGAGGCTGTTTGTCTCTGACGGAAAATTAAGAAGATGGTAAAAGCGGTGTTAGCATGAGCCCTGCATGGGGCTGAGCAAATCAGGGAGTACCCTGAGGATAATGAGAGTCAGGTACCATTCTTGCAACATTTATGTAAAGTTTTACACTATTTCAAAATAAAAAGTAAAATAAACTTTAAAAAAGCTGACATGGTTTAGAATAACAATTTTACCAGAAGAATATCTTACATTGGATTTAGCCCCTGTAGAACATTATACATATGTAAAATTATGTATTTCTTTATGTTTTTTGATGGGCACAAAGATTTATAGATATATTCTTATTGTTCTAGTTTCTCTAAGATTCTGACATACTCCAGAACAAAGGAAGAAATCTTACCAGTCAGTTCAGTAAGATAATTGGAAAGGGAGACTTTTGAATACATGAAAGATTTATTTTGACCCATAGTAGATGTTAATATTAGTTCCCTTATTTTTTGTCTTTCTGATTAAAGTCTTAATGCAACTCTGTATTCCTCTTTTAAATGATCAAAAACAGAATTTGCAAACTTTTTTTTTTTTTTTTTTTTTGAGACAGTCTTGCCCTGTCAGCCAGGCTGGAGTGCAATGGCAGGATCTTGGCTCAGTGCAAGCTCCACCTGGGTTCAAGTGATTCTCCTGCCTCAGCCTCCTGAGTAGCTAGGACTACAGGCATGTGCCACTATACCTGGCTAATTTTTTGTATTTTTATTAGAGGTGGGGTTTCACTGTGTTAGCCAGGAGGGTTGCGATCTCCTGACCTCCTGATCTGCCCACCTCCGCCTCCCAAAGTGCTGGGATTACAGGCGAAAGCTACCATGCCCAGCCCAAACTTTTTAGAATATGTATTTTAGTTCACATTGCCCCCACCCCAAATTAATTCCTTCTATGTACACAGAAAGTATAATTTATAGTAAAGTGCTAAATTTAACCTGATTTCCCTCGTTAAAATAGGTTTAAAACAAATTAAGTGGTACCTAATGTATTTCCTAACAAGGCTCAGGGTACACAATGTTCTTTGCTTGGCCACAAAACACAAGGTCCTTGAGCTGAGACAACGGATTCTTCAAACAGAAGTATCCTGTACAAGGTGCCTTAAAAGTTAAGATATTGCTGCCATTGGCTTGCAGGCTCTATTTTGAAAAGGAGAATTCTGAAGGAAGGATGTTTGTTTTCTCCTTTTTTTAAAAAAAATATAATGATTTATAAAAACCACACATTTTTCTTTTTTGGTAGATGTAAAATCTGAGCCACAACACTGAACAAAAGCTGTACTTGCTAGTCAGCAAAGATGCTACCGCTCTGCACAACAGATAAAACCCTTATTAGTGAAGTCAAAAGAGTCTTTAAGGTACAGTGTTTAAGAGGCTGTTTGTCTCTGATGGAAAATTAAGAAAATGGTGAAAGCAGTGTTAGCATGAACTGTTCAGTTCCAAAATTGTCTCGGTCCAAAATTGTCACTGGAGTGTATGTGGCATTATGTGGAACAACAACTCTTCAAACAATAGCACCTCCAGCAAACTTCCTCCTTCCCTGCAAACCCTCATCTTAAATTATAACGTGGTTTCTACAAAGTAAAGGGCTGTTGTCCTTTCTTCAGGCCTGTGCTGCTTCTGAGCACTAGCCCTGTAGATTGCCAAGGCCTAAAAATAGTTGCTGGATTCAATGAGACATGAAGCTGGCAAATGGTATAAAGCTAACTGGCAACGAACTCTATGAAACTTACTCAGGAATATCATAATTTTAATCTGAACACCAAGTGGATTCTTTAGTTTGAATGTCAGACTAACTTATTTTGGCATTTATATTTCAAATAAAACATAAGGGTGTTGTTGAAGGAGAACCTCTTTATTTCCCTCATTATGTATTTATTTAATCCTTTTAAAAGCTTTTGTTAACAAAATCTTTGGGTTCAGTGTTATATACTTAAAAATTCCTTCTTCAAGATATTTTCTCTACAGTAGTTCTATGTAAACACAACGTTTATGTGTGGATGTATACATTGATTGCAATGCAAATAAAAATGTAATGACCATTTTATTATGAAATGCTCTAATAACAAATAGTGACCCAATGACCTTTCCCTGAAGTGTCCTCTCATATACTACTTTTGTTAGTAGATGTGCTATCGTCCTAATACATCAAATTCTTTGCAGATATTTTACAATGTGGCTCTATGATAGAATGATTACCCCAGAACTTAAAGTACAATTTAAAAAAAAAATGTGACTCAAGAGGTTTTTGTTGACTAGGAGATTTCATTCTGATTCTTTCCTAACTTGTTCTTCAGGGGGATTTGGGATTTGCAATCGTTTTGGGCCACTCAAATCTCTGGTGAGATTAGGCAATAACCTGACTGTTATAGACAATCCCACCCTTGATGGATGATCACCTACTTAGAAATTTCTGGAGGAAACCTCATAGGAGTTCTGTCAGGTTAGATTTCCTTTCACAAAATATGGTCCTCAAATTGAGGATTCCAATGATAGTCTACACTTCTGGACTAGAGAATGGGAAGGGATAAAGAGGAGAATAGCAGCAGTTTTTTCGATGGGCAAGGTTTTCTGCTTTCTGACCAAATCAGTGCCAGAGAGCCACACGCATATTCAGAGAGGTTGTAAACAATACAATGGATTCCATATTTAGGGGAATTCTACATTAATAAACTTGAGAAGCAGGTGAGAAGGAGATGGCTCCAGCAGTCAACACTAAGTATATAAGCCAGATAAATGTATAAAGATATTATCCTCATAGTGCCACCTACCCTAGATAGTGTGCTAAGATTTAAAAAAGTAGTCAA
>NW_016107337.1:9254968-9263993 GCF_001604975.1 Cebus imitator
TATAGGTGCATACCACCAAGCCCAGCTAATTTTTTGTACGTCAGTAGAGAGAGGATTTCACCACATTGCCCACGCTGGTCTCGATCTTCTGAGCTCAGGCGATCCGCCTTCCTCAGCCTACCAAAATCTTGGGATTTCAGGCATGAGCCACCGCACCCATCCCAAACTTATTTTTTACCTAACATTTTTTTTGACTTATTTTTTTTACCTAACTGTTTTTTTAACTTATTTTTTACCTAACTTTTCTTTTAAATGAAGGAGAACACAGAAGAGGACTCTGATATATTAGGAAACCCTAACATAAAATAAAACAAATCAAATACCGGAGGGACATAGAGAAAAGGAATAAGAATGGCTTAAATGTTAATTTGTTGATTATTTACTGTGTGTCAGGCACAGTAGCTATTTTACATGTAATAATGACAAATATATATTGAGTACTTACTGTAAGTCAGGAACTTTTATAAGCATTTTAAATCCATAGTTTGATTCAATACTCACTTTATTCCTATGGAGGGCATGCAATTGTTATCCCCACATTATGAATAAGAAAGTGGGGTTGAACTAGGTTAAATGACATGTCCTTAGAGCATAGGCAACTTGATTCTCATCTATCAAGGAAGACAATAACATTTATAATTAACCAGAACACAAAGTGCTAAGTTCAACACTCATATTTTGAATAACACAAGAATTTAAATTCTTTATTTAAAGATTCAAAGGGTTATCAGAAGAGAAGTTATTGGCAGATGGTCACAGAGCTAATAGCCATAATTATACATGGCCTGATGGAAGAAGAAAAGACATAAAACATATCTTACCATTACCTCTGGTAGTAGGTTCATAGGAAAACTCTTAAGTCTTGATTGTTTACTTGGGAGTGTTGCTATTATTACTCAACTTATTTAACAAAACTGAAAAGTTAGTTGTGGGGGTTGTTGTTATCTGGTAGAAATAGACTATATTCAAAATAAAAATTGCCTGAACATGTCAACATGATTGCATATTTTTCAAATGGTGACTTCTAATACACAGATTGGAAGGATTCAGTTCACTGGATGAGATGTTGTTTTTAGAAATGATCTGCCTTCTCTGTTCATTCACATTCAATTCAAGAAGTAGGAAATTATTCTGGAATCTTTTTTCTCATTATGGTCTTGATGTGAAATTCATTTCGGGGTTGCTAAGCATCTTGAAAATACAGTGGATGCTTGCAACTACATATTCCTCTCTGGTGATTTTACTGCAACTGCTCAAATAACAAATGATAAAATGTTAGATGGTATATTATTTATTTTACTTGTCTTAATGTTGAATTTACTTAGTGCTTTCAACAGGAATTGCATTTCAGAATATAAAATAACATTCTAAAATTATAAATGTAGATAATTTAGAAATATGAGTTATAAAATATACAAATATGGTTCAAACAGATAATCAAAATAAAATATATGATTTTTATAATATTTTTCTGTTCTAGTTAATCTTTCTGTCCCCATTAATTACTCTAACATAACTTGAAGTAGGTAGAAATAAATTAACTATGTTGAAGCTGTAATGAATTTTTGGCCAGTGCCCAGTAGAAAATAATATTGAACATGAGACAGAATTGTGAGTTCCAGATTTCCATATTAAGGTCTTATATGATGGGAGAAAACTATAATTTATTATCGCAATAACATTTCTAAATCAAGTCAGTTTCAAAGAGAAGTTGATTTTTTCTGATTTAGGCAGTATTTCTTCAAAATGTGGAAAAGGTTTTTAAGTTACTTTACCTGGAAAAACATTTTTATCAGATGGCAACAATTTTAGCCACACTTTCTATCGCTTTCTACATCCAAGTTGTGATTCTCCTTAAAGGAGAATCTAGAAGATACACAGTACTAATGCTTTAGGATATCATCTCCATTTTTACTGATATAAGTACATCCCTAGAATAATTTATTCTAGGCTTTTGTAAGATGACTTTAGGTGTAGAGTTTGGGGACAGGATGAATTATATACCTTAGATAAATCTGATCCAAAAAATGTAGGTTCTGAAATATATTGCACTAGTTTGTGCACATTAAAACAATTAAGTTCATGGTCTTAGATAGATAAATATACTTTTACCTCGTGGCAAAGTAATTGCTCTGCATAAAGAAAATATAACTAAATATTAGCAGGTACTTGATAATGCATTTACTTATAGTCCTGCAGAAAAGAAGATGCTGGCTGGCTGGCTGATAATATTAAGTGGGAACACCGTGGTGTATCCAAATCCTCCTGGGAGTGTCTCTAGGGGCAGGCTACAGAGCTCCAACATTCTCCCTGGCCCATGCAACAGAAGCAGATTTAAGGATGGCCCCGGACTGAGAGAGATGGAGACAGAGATAGAGATAGAGAGTAAGAGATTGAGAGAGTGTGTGTGAGAATATCTTAGAAGACTGAATTAGCATTAAAAAATTACAATGATTTTCTGGGTTAAATGTAAAGGCAAGAATCTAAGTTTTAAAAATGGACCTTAAAAGACTGTAGAAAATTAGTACACAAGAACATCATGTAAAAAGAAATTAGAAGAGTTTTGTTAGCAGCAAACTCAGTAAATCAACAATAAAATGAGGGAGTCCAATTGCTCACTTTATTTTTGTTGTTGTTAATGTAATACTAATAGGAACAGAGTGCCTAGAGAAAAGAAAGTGATATCCTGGAGAGAAGCAGTTGGTACATCATTTTCAGTCCTTGTCAGCATATATTTAGAGCAAGGGGTATGTAAGGACAGACCACTAGTGTAAGTGGGACCTCTAGAATCAATATTCTGTTGGTTAAAAAAGGTGAGACTGATTTGTCTAAAAAAGTGAAGGCTGAGAATGTAATACCTCTCTTCAAATATATGAGAAACTGTTTCTATAAAAGAGATAAGCACATTCCCTGTAGTGCTTTAAGAAAGCAATCGGAAAAGCAGACAAGTGTTGTAGAGAGGTATATTTCACCACCATACAGAACAGTTTTTTTGTTTTTTTTTTTTTTTTTTTTTTTTTTTTTTTTTTTTTTTCCGTCTAATCACTATTCATCAAGGGACTAGCTTGTCTTAAGGGAGGGTATGAGTTTGCATTACCAGAAACATTCAGTATAACCTTTACAATTTTTCTTTTCTTTTTATGTAAAAATGGAATCCATTTCTAAGATGTGGCTTGAACATACAGAGCTACATAATATGACCAAAATAGGACCTAACTGTGGTATTCTCCAGCATTGCTCAGCCTTTCCTTCTCTGGATGTGACAACATTACTAAGAAAGGAAATAAAAAAAGATCTGCTCTCAGGGAGGTTCCATCACTATGGAGAGCCCCTAATGGAAGTCCTTGCTTTGGTTACATGACATAAGCTTAATAAATAAAAAGATGTTCATCTGGGCTGCTGTACCAGTTATCATGTACTGAATAAGGTTACCTATTTCACTCTCCATGTAGAAGCGACTGTCTTAAGCATGTGACACAGAAGGTCTCACAAATATCATTATTGGCTGTGTTGATTTTGTTGTTGTTGTTGTTCTATTTTATCAGGTCTGTAGTCTTACATTCAGTGAGGAAGCATTTTCTCAGGTTCTCAAGAAAGTAACAAAATGCCAGCATTGTCAAGTTCACCATTGCCACTGAATTATCTTACTGTTTGATTATTCCATCTTCCTCTGCATCATATTAGCCTGATGACTACATTCTAATTATTTAAAATACTATGTAAATCAAAGCAGTACATGTAATTTCTGGTCTTACTAGATATCATGTACATTAGGTGGAATAACTCTAGAAATTTCATCATAATCGTGTCATGCCTAGTGATGACCTACTCAGCCCCTGCAAACATCATTCAATTACTCATTTCAGCATTGATTTTTCTCATACTTCTCCTCATGGCATTTAAACAGCTCTCACATCTCCCCTTTTACTGAGATGTAATGTTATATAATGACAGAGATGCCTTGCTTCCCAGATTCATAATGCTACATTCTGTTTGAAATCCTTGTGGAGACAAATTGAGGAATCAATACATAAATAATGACATACTTATTTTTAATTGAAATCACTGCTTTCACAGAAATGATATATTAAAATTATTTTTGCTAAAAAATTTTAAATACCTATATACAATAAAAAGACTGCCAATCCTCTATATCAATAATATAATTTGCCCCAAATAACTTTTCTATAAAAGTAGAATCCTTAATGGAAAATAGATAAATACATATAATTTCAAGATCTAACCTTAAAAATGGAAACACTGTGTCCATTTAAAAAAACAAATTACATTTACATACACTGTATTTATAAGGGTTGTTTTGGAATAAAAATTATTTGTAACTGAGCTCAAATTCATTTATTCACAACAATTACAATAGCTTTTCAGCTAAATGTTACGTTATACTCCTTCAAAATCCATTTTCCCTTCACTCAAGTAAAGGCAAATATTCTTTTTTTTTTTTTTTCTTGAAATTGATAGTCCAATTTTCCCCTGCCTCTCTTTGGCACATTCTCATTTTGCATGACATATGCTCCTTAATAATTTCTACACAGTAATACAAAAACTTCTGGAAATGGCATCTAAAATATTATACTGGCCTGTTTAACTTCACCTTTACCAATTGTAAGACATTACATGAAGAGCATTCTGGAAAAAGTTGGAACATTTAACTCACTGGATTTGGTTTCACAAACAGTAATAATACTTTTAAAAACATTATTTAAACATTTATTTCATCCCCTTTGCAATATATTTTTCTTCTTTTTAAACTGGTCTTTCTAAATTCTCATTTTTAATGTCTCAGTTGATAGAGCTTTCATAAGCCTTTAAAAGACATTCTGATTTGAATTATTCTTGCCCAGAAAATTATTTCTGATGTTTAACTTACATTCTCCTTTATTCAACTGTGGCTTCAAACTATCTTAGAAAATTAATTTTTTCTTACAATTTTCCCCTTAAGTCAGTGTAGGTAATCTCAGTATTTTATCTTTCCAAGCACACATAGTACTATTTAAATTCCCAGAAAATCTGAAGATAATCAAGGTTTTCTTTAACTTTTCATTTTTGATGAAATGATGTAGATATTCTCATTTAAGTATTGAATCCTAATCCCATAAAAAGGTGAGAACATCCCATAGGACCTTTAAATTGTTGTACATTATCCTATTTATGTAACATTTTCATTCAGTTTCCAAAACTCATTTCAAACACACTCCAATCAACACACTCCAATCAAAAACTCATTTCGAACATACTCAATCAACAAAATGGAACTGTTGGTTTTCTTCTCTAAGCTTGATGCCAAGATAGAAACCTCGAAATTTTCCTTCAAGTTTGCTTTTTCATCAGCCACATCACATATTTAATCTAACATTAATCCTGGTGTTTGTAACTCCAAAATGTAATCTGAATTCATCCACATCACATGTTTTTATCTCTACTGTCACCACCCTTGTACAGGCCACCATTATTTCTTGCCGAGGATTTCATAATAGTCTTTTATCAGGTCTCTCTGCTTTCATTCTCAAAACTCTTCTAATTTATTTTTCACAAAGTAGCCATGATCTTTTAAATACATAAGTCACATCATGTCACTACCCATGTTAAATCTTCCTGAGACTTTTCCATTCCACCCACAATATAACCTAAATTGCTAGGTTCACTAGCTCGTGTCTGTCTTTCCAACCTGATGTGATATCATACCCACATTCCCTCTGGCCATCCCCACCAACATTACCCAGTACTAGGCTACAGACACAGTGCTCTCCTCTCATCTGTGAGCAAACTAAACCATTTTGACATCAGGGTCTTTTAACTTTCTATTCCTTATGCCTAATTCTCTTCTCTACATTCTTCACATGTCTGCCCCTTTTTTCCCCTCTGAATCTCAGCTTAAATAAAACTTATTCAGAGAGTCTTTCCCTAACCATCATAGCAAAAGTTGATTTCTCTTTTCATATATTACCTATATTTCATTTTAGCACCTCTCACAATCTAGAATTATTTACATAATTTAATAATTTCTTATTATTGTTATTTTTGCTTCTGGCAGAATATATGCTCCAGAGCAGTAAACAGCCATTTCTCCAGAGAACCCAGATTCCTTTCAGTGGGAAATGGTATTTAGAAACCAAGCTCTGGATATCAGGTGTGCACATGGCTAGGGAGGTGCCATTACTTCTAAACCCTCTCAGTGAATAAAAAGAGAGTACACCCATAAACATCCATTTACATTTCATACACATCTCTCTATCATTATTAAATACCATGGCCTGTACTCTTTCCAAAATGTCAAAGTCATATGACAAAGTCTGGGAAAATATTTCAAATGAAAGGAGATCCAAAAGAGGAAAAGGAGATTACAAGGTAATGTGTCATCCTGAAATGAAATGTGGATTGGTAATAACTTAATCATATATTGTATATTTTTGGCACAATTGACATACCTTGAATATGGACTATGAATTTGGGGATATTATTGTATATATGTTAAAGGTCTTGATTTTGATAACTGTGCTGTGATTATGTATGAGAACGCTCATGTTATTAGGAAATAGACATTGAAGTATTAGAGATAAAATGTCACCATATCTGAAACTTGTTCTCAATGGTTCACAAAGAAACACACACCGGCCCTCTCATCTATTGAGGGACAGAGAATAACTTACTAGCAAACACAGGCAGTTATAAATAACTGAATCAAAAAAGGACATATGATAAATCTTTGTTATATAACTTTTTTAAGAGGTGTATATAGAAACATAAATTTACAAATTTTTTTTCAAAATCTGCGATATGGTGTCTGTTTGAACGATTAAGGATTGAAATAACAGCTTTTTTCTTTACCAAGGAAAAAGTAAATTAAGTGGCTTGAAGTAAATAGCAGTATGTACAATGTGTAAAAACAGGATTCTCCACAAAGGACAAATAAAAGCAAGATTTATTAATTTTTTCTTAAATAAATGGATTTTATGATTGTTTTACTCAACCATATTAGTCATCAGGAGCAAAAGCACACAGAAGAATATTATTCCTTACTTTTTATTCCTTTACAAAGGGAAAAATCTTCCAAACAGCTTAAACTTGCCTAAAGCAATTTCAAGATGACCCAGCTCTCCCCAAGTGACTTCTCAGATTCTTAAGCTATTATCTGTCTTGTTTAAACCCTTTTTCTAAACTTTTTCCCAATTACTCCAACCATATAATTGCAAAGCTAAGATTCCTATAGACTATCTCTATCAAAGGATCAGGATAGGAAATGATAAACCTCTTAACAAAAACTTAATTCTGATTCTTTTCCCAGATTAAGGTATCTTGGCAACCTGTGAAGTATTTTATCTGCTGATTCTATCATTTTGAGCATTTTGTTGAACCCTTGAACTGACCTTATATCTGTGTGTTTCCCCCCTTGTTGATTTTGTTGGTCTAGGTTATATAAAATGAGATTGACAAACATAAAGCACTGTGACCACACATGTCTAAATGTATTTAGCCTTTAACATCACAACTGGTTGTTTATTAACTTATGAACCAGAATCTTTATTTCTGTTCTTTGTCTCCTGGGAATTACAGGTTTTGCCCTGCTACATGGGTGGCAGAGATGGGGAATAAGAGCTTGCTTTTAGCTAATACAAGTATTTGAAATGAAAGAAGGGTCAAAGCCAAATTTAGACAGAGTTGCTGTAGCTGAGGAAGACTGAACAGTGAAGCACACATTACAGTACAACTCTCACGAGAATGTTCCCAATTACGCTACTCCAAGATGGATGCCTTCTTATAATACAGCATTCAACTTTCAACAAATTCAACTATTTTGAGTTTCAGTCTTGTGAATACAGCTAGTATTATCTGATATAATGAAAGAATCACTGTCAAATGGTATTGAGAAATTGTTGTTTGCCATTCAGAACACTTTCTTCATCTTGCCTTCTACCTCACAGGCCACTGCATCTGTGTCAGTCTCTGAATGTTCCTCATCTTCCTGACTGTGTGTGAATGTTGCAGAGCCAATCTTTTATCTTTTTTTATTCTCCATCACTTCTCATTCACTAGGTGATTCATGCACTCTCATGGCTTTAAATAACATTTATTCTCTAGATACTCTACGTTGTTTTTTGTGGTGCAGACTTCCCTAGTATTGGACTCCAGAATCCTAGGCAGAGACTTTCTCATAATCTCCAGGTGAATATATCTGCTAGGTATCTAAATCTTAATGTGTCCAAAACGAACTCCTGATTTTTAACTCCTAAAATCTGTGATTCTTTCCACAGACTCTCAACTTTAGTAAAAGGTTACTCTCTTCTTCTTGCCCCTCAGTATAAAATAATTCTTTACTATTCTTTTTCTCGAATACCCTATGTACAATATCATTAACCAATCCTGATGCTCTACTTTCAAAATAACAAAAGAACAAAAAACAAAAAACAGATCACTTGTCACCACTTTCATCCTTAGGACTCTAGTCTAAATCACATTATGTTTCATCTGGGTTATTGCAATAGCTATTAATCGGTCTCTCTTATTTCACCCTGTACCTTCCAGTCCACATTACCCACAGCAACCATGGTGATCCTTTTAAAATGCGGGTCAAATCATGTTATTCCTCTGCTCAGGCCCATTTAATATATAGTATATCCATACTTCTCATGTCTTCAGAGCTCCTGCATGGCGTGGTTCCCCAACTGATCTATTTTCCTGCACAACCACAGCTGTGCCATCATTCTACCCTAGTCTCACCTAGACCTTTCTGGTTTTACTCAAACAAGGCAAACATATGTTCACTTTAGCATCTTTGAACTTGCTGAGCCCACTGCCTAGGCTGCAGTTTTCTCAGATATACTCAGATTCTTTTTTTTTTCCCCCATTTATTTATTTTATTGCATTTTATGTTTTGGGGTACATGCGAAGAACATGCAAAATTGTTGCATAGGTACACACGTGGCAGTGTGATTTGCTGCCTTCCTCCCCATCACCTACATCTGGCATTTCTCCCCTTGCTATCTCTCCCCAGCTCCCCACCCCCCAC
>NW_016107337.1:9264203-9284787 GCF_001604975.1 Cebus imitator
TATCGTCGATGGGCATTTGGGTTGGTTCCAGGTCTTTGCTATTGTAAACAGTGCTGCAATGAACATTCGTGTGCACGTGTCCTTATAGTAGAACGATTTGTAATCCTTTGGATACATACCCAGTAATGGGATTGCTGGGTCAAATGGAATTTCTATTTCCAGGTCCTTGAGGAATTGCCACACTGTCTTCCACAATGGTTGAACTAATTTACACTCCCACCAACAGTGCAAAAGTGTTCCTGTTTCTCCACATCCTCTCCAGCCAGATTCTTAAGGTCTCTGCCCAGACGGCAGTTTATATAAGAGTGGGTTCTTCCAACCATTATTATCTAAAAGAGCACCAGCACCATCACTGATGCCACCACATTTTCCATTTACAATTTGATTTTCTCATTCATCACTTGACACATTACTTATTTGTTTGCTTGTTTATTGTCTTTTTTCATCAAGATATCCATGAAAGCACAGGCAGAACTTTGCTGCTTTTCTCTCTGCAAAGGACAGTGTCAGGCATATGTAGATGCTAAATAAATATTTGTTGAAAGAATCAATTGCATTTTTTAATGTGAAAGAAGTTTCCTATTTTACCGTGGGTATTAAAAATAAACACTCATGATTATTGATGGGAGGATATAAATGACTTATTATTTTTGTGAACTTCTTTAAACTCAGCTATAAAACAGGGATAATATCTTTATAGTCTGCTACAAAGAGTGTATATACTAAATGAGGTTATATCTAGGAAGCATTTGAATTCTACCTAATGTTACAACTCTGCAGTCTTTAGATCACCATCTTGTGTATGGGAATGCCTTTGTGATTTGCTGAATTCCAGAAACTTTATTTTGCCTACTTTTTTCTGTCAGTATTAATGGTTAGTATTAATTTGAAAAATTCCTTATTAGAAAACATCACTATTTGTGTTGTCCTGTTAGAATGAAAATTGTGAAAGCATGTTAAAATTCATGAATGCTGAAACCCTGGGAAGAATACCTAATTTGCTGTGTCATGAAATCCATACAGAGGCTCATTCCTATAATTCCAGCACTTTGGGAGGCTGAGACAGGAGGATCACCTGAGATCAGGAGTTTGAAGCCAGTCTGGCCAACATAGTGAAACCCCGTTGCATTTTTGTATATTGTAAAAATATAAAAATTAGCTGGGCATGATGGTGCATGCCTGTAATGCAAGCTACTTGGGAGGCTGAGGCAAGAGAATTACTGGAACCTGAGAGGTGGAGGTTGCAGTGAGATAAGATTGTGCCACTGCACTCCAACCTGAGAGACGGAGAGAGACTCTGTCTCAAAAAACATAAGAAAAGAAAAATGTTAATGAGCGAAGATATGGGCCAAGATAACATACTGCACAACACAGAAATCTGCACTTTGACATCATACTAGTTGATTTACATATATTATTTGATTTAAGCCTCAAAACAAAACTGAACAACTAGGCATTATCCAACTCTCATACAAATATTGAAACCAAGTCTCAGAGAAGTTAACACAGAGTTAAAATGGTATAGACTATATGCATAGAGAAAACTCTCTAACTTTGAAGTTCATGTGATTTCCATTATACACTTATCATCTTTTAGAATGTGAAAAAAAGGACAGATTCAAAATAGGAGTTAATTAGCAACACAGATTAAAATGCACATGATCCTTAAGCCATTTGATAATTGTTGTCAAAGAATGACTAAAGTGTAGTTCATGTTACTGGAATGATGTGTCCATTCAGAGGGAGGTGATAATCTGGATCTATCCTGTGTTGGTCAGAGTGTTCCTGGAATTATGTTTGGGTGTGGGTGCCATACTTTAAAGGTTACAGACAAATGGGAAATTCTTCTAGGGAAAGTAGCCACAATGACTAAAGTTCTCACAAAATGTCCTAAGAGAAATGGCTACTGAATTTGGGGATGTGTAACCTGGGATGGGCAAGGGGAAGAGTCAGAAAAGGCTGATAGTCATCTAGGCCAGGAATTTCAGTCATCAAAAATGGCTCCCAAGGATTAAACTATGACTATGGGACTGTCATGGCCTTGGACATCGTGGAGTGCTGGGTGGATGGAAGGTATCGCTCGCTAGGAAGGGCCAGAAGCTACACCTGCACCAGCGACACCACATCTATAAGCTGGTGGAGGGCACCAAGCACCAGCCCAAAGAAAACCTGGAGCTCATCTTCACGCAGTCTGTGGAGACACTTGGAATCTGGTGTGACCTGGTCTCAGTAAATAAACCTGTGGGCTGGGATCAACTCCTTCCTTAGGGACTGGCTGTATATGCATTGCCTGAAAATGAGAAGCTGTTTAAAGAAGAGAAATTGCAGAGAGCAGAAGGAAAGTTAAAAAGATCCAGACCAAGGCAGTGAGACAACCGTGACATCTCTGAAAAGCTGTCACCTGGAGGTAGGGGTGAAGAACAATGTCAAACAGGAGCTGAACCATGAAACAGCTCTCCGTCACTTCTTCAGGAATCTTGGTGTTGTGGTCACCCCACATACATTAAACTTACCAGACGAACCCTTCACTCAGTGGGGCAAGTACTGCTGTGAGGTGATGGTAAATCGATTTGGTACTATGCCTATGTCTCTGTTAAACTTTGAGAGGCCCAAGATCAAAAGATAAAAGTACTGATTAGCCCAGCTAGCTGCCAAGGGTATGGCTCCACCAGCTCCCAGAGGATGTAAGCCCTGTTCTCCAAGGCAGCAAAGCAGAATCAGAGGAATAGTGGGACCCACACAGACAAGTACCCTGATCTCACTCCCAGCTCTGACCAAATATGGAATTTTAGAGAATGTATGGAGACATCAGACTGCCCTGCCTATACATGTTGAATTATTCATGTTTACTCTCTTCATCTTGAACTGTCATCCCTGGGGCAGCCTTGTTCCAGAAGTGTCAGCCTGTGGACTGGATAAGCTGGATACAATAGAATGAAACTATCCAGATCCTGTTTAGCTTTTTTTTTTTTTTTTCCCACTGGAGTTTATTGGGACCAACTCAGGAGCTGGTCATAGTCTCCAGTATTTGCCTCATTCTCACCATCCAAGCTGAGCATTTGTATCTCAAGCAAACATAAAGAGATTATGTTCCTAATAAATAAATAAATAAAGTAAATAAATAAATAAACCATGACTATGGGTAAAAGCTGTTTCTTGGATGAAATGCGCTGCTTCAGGAGATATTAAGTTCACTGTCACTGGTAGAATTCAAGAGGAAAAAAAAAAAAACTAAATGAACGATTGCATAGTAGGTAAGTTTTAGAGGAATTCCAGGATCAAAAGGGAGATTGAACTAGGTAACTTTTGGGTCTCTTCTGACACTTGTATTTCATGCTTTGTTAGAAAAGCCTGCCAGCCTGCATATAACAGTTAGAGAGTTTAGGGTCAGCAATTAGGTAGCTATCACATCCTATTTGTAATGATGAATATATATTTAATTAAAAATTTATCTGGATCTCAGTTGAGGCCTTCCTACATCCCAAGAGCAGGCTAAGATAGACCTGAACCCAAAATTCCACACTCTGAAAAATTTAAGAAACAACACAATGTGAATTGTAGAATGCAAGTCAGGTGGGTGGAGAATTCTGCATTCTTAATATTTGAAGGTTTCTCTTTCTGCTCAGTGAAGCTAAATTTTCTCACTTTTCTCAAAACTAACTAATCAACCAATCAACCAACAACACTTTCACCAACATTAGTGAATTTAGTGAAATTTAATAAAATTTAAAGTGGGGAGGATGGAAGGTGGCAGGATTTCTATTGCAGTACCATAACTAAATTAGGCACAAATTAGGTCTGATTTAAAAATATGCCTGGGTTAAGCCACAGGGGGAATACCACTGGGGTGTTAGTCCATGTTGACCTGACCCTCATTACATCTGAATGGCCTCTCTCCCCTCGCCTTCTTTCCCACCCCATCTCTCCTCCTTAGTCGCTATCTTAGGATTGCTCTCAGTTACTCCAGCTTCATTCCCAAGCTCTCAACCTCTCAAACGTAGCTCAGATTCATTACCATGAACCCAAACTTGCCCAGGTGCGCAGTAGATGTTTTGGAATTAAAGAACAATTAGTTTTGTCAAGTTTAGTATTTTTATTATCACACAGTAGAACTTACTTTAAAAAATACTAAACGTCTGAGGGAAGTTTTTTTCAGCCTGAAGACCCCCAAGATTTAAATGGAAGGAGGAATTACACCGTGGTGGTCTCAGGGAAAACAGACCTTGCCTGCTTCATGGTTTCCGTCGGACTGGCTGTACCGCTTTGGGCAGTTTACTGAACCTCCCTAATTTTCGATTCTTCCATCTCTAAATGTGTTTGATAGCAATGTGTTCCTCATGGTTTTGTCTAAGTTAAATTAAATAATTCATGAAGAGCATTAGTCTACTCCTTGGTATGTGGTCAGTGTTTCAAAAGTGTTAGCCACCACTATCAATAAAGCCTCCTAGGTCAAAAATCTTTTACAATTTTCTAAACTCATAATGAATTTTTCAATGTCTACTGAAAATTTAGCTTGGAAAACTTTGAAGCATGTACTAAGGATATTTACCACCAATTTTTTTTGTCTGTATATCATTTCCCAAACTGTGACAAAGATTTCCTTAAAATACGTCTCAATAACTTCTGTATTAAAGGCAATGTATGCCACTGGCAGAATGATAGATGAACTATTAGTAAAATATATTTTATCAATTTTACAACTCTCCCTGCTAGTATGATAACAAGATCTGGTACTATAATCCTAAATAACAAACAATTATTTTGACCTTTGGCAAAATTGTAAATTAGAAATTGTTAATTTAGCATGAAGTTTCTTTTCACTATCTCTATCCCAGCCATAGACAAAGCTCCAGAACTATGCTGTCCAATATGATAACCACTGGTCATATGGGGCTATATACATTTTAATTAAGACGATTAAATAAAATTTAAAATTCAGTTACTCAGTTGAATTAGCCGCATTTCATGTGCTCATTAGCTTCATGTGACTAGTTGGAGAGTGTGCATAAGACATTTTTATCATTGAAGAAAGTTCTATTGGTCAGTAGTACCTGAGACTCAATTAACTCATTGAGTTAATTATTTAGTCTAGCACCCTCAAAACTACTTCCTGCCAGGTGTCATCATCCCAATACCTTCTCCCTCTTAGATATTCCTGTCCTTTGCTTATATCATCAACTAATAGAAAATAAGGTGCTGAGGTCCCAGCAAGGAGCAAGCTCTGAGATCACTTCCAGGTAAATGAATATCTCTTCTTTCCTTTTCTACAAGGGTGCTTTTCAGAGAGAGGTTCTAGAGTGGCTATTTTAAAAAACTAGAATACATATTTAAATTTGAGATTCTTAGACTACACATCGGGCCTTCTGAATCTGCATATTGAAACAGCTTCCTCAGTCATTGTTATGGAATGCTTAACGTTGAGAGCTGTTGTTGAAAGATCCAACCACTATTGGTATTTGATTATCAGTCTGTGTAGAAATGAGCAATGCCATGTGTGGTTACCTGGGTAAGATGTTTTTGGAGAAAAGTTAGTTTTGTTGCTCTTTAAGGTCATATGGTCACTTCCACATAGACTGATCACAGGTCTATTGGCTAACATGATTCAATGTGACAAAGTCCGCTTATTTACTAATTATGAAAAAGTTCGTACTTGAGACTAAAAAAATTAATATTATGGAAAACTTTTCACTTTTATAATTTGGTTTTCTGTTATTTATAATTTGATTTCATGTGATTTCAAAATTTCCCCTTGAGAAGGAAAGACTTCGAAAGAGGAAACGAAACAGGTAAAAAATAGACATTAAATAAAACTGGACACTTTTACTAAATAGTTTTTAAAAAGTAAAAGCTAGATGCAAAAATAAGAAGTTGGAAAATCCTCTAGTAACCCTCATTAAAGAAAAAAATGTACAATTAAAGAATATTAAGAATAAGAATGGAAAAATAACAACATAGAGATAATATTTAGATGATTAAAAATAATGACTAAGACAATATAGTAGAAAAATCAAAAGCTAAGTCTTGTTTGATCAGTTGTCAAGACTTACTATAAAGTTATACTAATTACAGTTGTGCAATTTGCCACAAATAGACGAGAAAAACTGAAGAAAGACACAGAGATAAGCCTTGAAAGATGAGAGAGCTTCCTGGAGGATAAAGGTGGCATTCATTGCTAAACACCAGGGAATGAAGCTGAAGCAAGTGACCATCCACCCAGAAAAATATAACATTAGACCCCTAACTTGCACCGTAATACAATTCCAGATGAATTAAAATCTTGATGTGAAAAATTAACAGTAAAACAATTAGATAAAATAGAAGCTATTAAAAGTACTGCTTTATCCAAATTTATCAACTTGACCTTTTTATCCTGTCTTCTGGTAAAATGGGAGAAATATTCCTTCTTCAAAGGCTAAGGGTTTTTAAAAATTTTAATTGTGCACTGGATCCTCCTTGTTTCTGGTATTCATGTCTGACTCTTCTCTCTCTCCTGTCTCATCAGTTTCTCATTAATTTTATAAAATTGCAACAACACACCGTGTTCTAACAGCACTCAGCTAAGAAAAAGAAACTTGCTCCAGATCTTCTTTTCTCATCTAGTTTCACTTCTCTGTTTGCCTTAAAACAAAATCTATCAAGCCTTGTCTTCACTTACTCACCTTCTCTTCTCCTCACAAAACTGTCCAGTCAGGCTTGCATTTCCTCTGCTTTGGATGCTACTCTTGACAAGATCACCGCAGACTTCCACCTGGCCAAGTTCAATGGCATACTTCAATCCTTGTTTTTCTGATCTCTCAGCTGCTTTTAGCACAAACTGATCCCATTTTAACATTGTATAACACTTTATTTACCTGGCTTCAGTGAATTGTTCATGGAGAAATAAAGCTTAGCTTTGAAAAGAATTATGGATTTTTACTTTAGCCTTTTTTTCTTTTCAAAATGCTCCCCAAGTTGTGTTAGCAGCTAGCTTTCCCAAATATCTATATATTCCTGATTATCTTACGTATACTACTTCCCTGATTTTTACTGAAGGACAGTAATTAAGGGAGTGGGCTCTGGAATCAAAACAAGTTAAAATTATTGTCTATAATTTCTATTTTTTAATATTTTTTAATGTTTCATATTTCAAAATAATGACTATTTATAATCTTTAATTTTTTAATAAAGTAGATCCTTTGAAAAAGGTAAATGATCTGTTTCTTGAAATGCATAAATGACCAGAACTGATTCAATAGTAGAAATAAAGATTCAGTGAAAAGTAAAAGATGACTGTGAAAAAAATGTGGAAAAAGTGACTAAAGCAGTCAAAGACTTATATATCTTCCCAGCAGTCCCTTTCCACAAAATACACACACACACCCCGCCCCCCCCCACACACACCAGGCTCAGATGGTCTTATATGTGAATTTGATCAAATATATAAAGGACCTATAATTCCTATGTACTTTAAACTCTTCCTGAACATCGAAAAGTATAACACCAAAATTCATTATTCGAAAATAAGATAATGCTAATGTTAAAACCAAGGGAAGAAAAAGGCAAAAACCAACAAAACCTATACTCGAGAAGAAAAATATACCAAATAGAAGAATTTCTATAAAAATCCAGTTTATAATGATTAGGGTTATAACTAAGTCAGAAAAATTAAGTAGACATACTAAAATACTGTGCCCACTCAAATAATAGAGATACAGAGGTGAAAACTTGGATATTTCTTTAAAACAAGTTCTTAACTACTATCTGAACTATTTGAAAAAATAAATTCCATTATGGAAAAAGTGTGATTATAACACATATGCTTCTAAAGCAAAGCATGAGGGACAGGGTATATTTTCTGGAAGTTTTAAGAACTTTTGAGCAAAACAAGATCTTCTAGGATTTTCTTGCAATGGTTGACACAAAGTTTTGCTTATTCTCAATATAAAAGAATTCTCTGGCAATGCACACAAGTTCTCACACACACACACACACACACCCCACAAGGACAATCCATAAAGGTCAGACATAAGTTTTTTTATTCCATGAAAACAATACTGTTTAATATGTCTGAGGACATTGAAAAATGTATCAAGCTATCTACATGTTGTTTACTTGTCTGGAGCCCATTAGAAACACAAGCAGAATTCTGACAAGCTAAGTTAGACAATATTTGCCTATGAATCCCAGAATTCTTTAACCTAGGAAATTGGAGGAGCAAAGAGCCAAGTAATCAGAGATATTTAGAAAAGTGTTTTAGCTGAAGAACAGGAATTTTATGGGTTATAAATTAAGGATCTGGAGGTGTACATGGCGAAGAAACCTGGAATGTAAAAATTCAGTTTGGAAAAAGATGTTTTGTCTCTTAAACTAAGACACATTCCTGCCATTCATTCAGACCATAAGAAGATAAAACTAAAAACTTCCTTAAAGCTGATGGTAGTTGAGCCAATGAGCAGCCAACAATGACAAAGGACAAAAATGTATGTATGATTCACCATGTGTTAATGCAAAAGGTGAATAATTGCATCATTAAAATTTAATCAGAAAATTTAAGTTCCAGCATTTCAAAATGGACTGAATAATAGGATAGTGAAGTAGTGTTCACCAATTACTGTGAGATCCATGTTTTTCTAAAGACCTAGTTTTGCTGCCTAAGTTCAGAATAAAACAAAATTATTGGCTCTGGTCTTTGCCTCCCTCTCTTACCATATCTTGAACCCTACCCATATGTCCCTCCTTGAACTGTTCCAGATATTCTATACTCCTTGCCCTGCATTGAATAGGCTATAATATGCCTAAAAATGTCACTCCTTTAAAACAACAACTAAGTTCATATATGAGTTGCATGATATTTTGATTAGGACCAGTGACCCAAAGTCAGTGATGTAGAGAGTCATTTCACAATTAAGGAAAAATTTCCTGATTCCTTCTTTGTACGAGTTCCAACATTAACTGAGCATGTCATTATAATAAGCCTTTTCTTGTTCAATATTTCATGAAGAAGGTATGATTTTTATCTCTGTAACACAGATGAGAAAACTGAGGCAGCTAAGAAAATGTCAGACCAGAGTAAAAATTTCAGCCTTCTTAATCAGTATTCCATACTAATTTCTCTGAGGTTATATGTGAATTGAATTCACACACACACACACATACACACACACACTGTGCAGAGCTGTAGATATTTAAAAGAAAACAAAACAAGATCTTCTAGGATTTTCTTGCAATGATCGACACAAAGGTTTGCTTACTCTCAAGATAAAAGAATTACCTGTCAAGGCACACAAGCTCACATGTGCACACATGCACACACACACACACACACACAAGTACTATCCATGTTTCCCCCTAAAGCTATGAAAAGGTTACCTAATCTAAAAATGATATTCAGCTTCACATCTTATGAGATGCTCTATAGTTTTAATATCTGTCCTGCCCGGCAGCTATCTACCAGCAATGAACTATACATAGGAATCAGAGTGTAAGGAGAAAATAAAGATATATAGTGACACCAAATGGGAAAGCAAAACATCTGGAAATTCGGTGAAAATATTAATAAACTCTGAAAAATTTAGTCAAACTCTTTAATCTTATGTAGACAGAATAAATGAACAGTTAACTGCGTCAATTGGATATTTTAGTATAATATGGAAATAAAATGACTTAAAATGGTCTAATTGTTTCTAAATGATTCTTTGTGAACCTGGCCATTTGATTTTTGTCACAGGTCTGTTTATAGATAAATAGGTATAAATAAATGTAAACATTTTCACTCAATGGACTGTATTCTACTCAGAGGAGCAATAAATTAGCTGCACATTACCAAGGTTTACATTCCTAGAAGTATATTTTAGAATATTGGTCTGGAAATGATGTCATGTTTTTAACATGTTCATGTAAGTTGGTCAATAACTCAAATCTCCTGATCAAATTAAGCACATAGATTCTTCTAAAGATACTGTCTTCTACTTCTTAAGGTGAAATAAAGCCAGCCAGAAAAATTTTGACATGTAAGCTGGAGGTAAAGAAGATTACCAAAAGCAGAAGAAAATCCTAGCGATGGATGCTACAGTGGTCTTGAATGGAAGATGGGAGAAGTATGCAGAAGTTTGTCTGGAAGATCCTGGGGACAGATGAACAGAATTACCCCAATGAGAGAGAAGAAAAAGACATGTGCTTCTATTCTTATTTTGTTTTTAAATTTTTTTATTATGGTAGAATGCATCACATAAAATTTTCCATTTTAACAAGTTTTAGGTATACGATTCAGTGGTAACAGGCATATTCACATTGTGCAAACATCACTACTATCCATCTTCAGAAATTCATCTTCCCAAATTGAAACCCCATAATTGTTAAACGATAACTTCTTGTTTTCCTCTTCCTCTAGCCCCTGGTAACTGCTTCCTTACTTTCTGTCTCTATGAATTTGAGTACTCTAGGTACCTCATATAAGAGAAGTCACACAACATGTGACATTTTGTGTCTGGCTTCTTTTCACTTAGCATAATATTTTCCAGGTTCATTCATAATGTAGCATGTATCAGAATATGATTCCTTAGTATGGCTCAATAATATTCTGGTGTATGTTTATACTACATTTTAAATATCCATTCAGTGGCCCATAGACCTTTTACTTGTTTCCATCTTTTGGCTCTTATAAGTCATACTGCAATAACATGAGTGTATAAATATCTGCTGGAATCTCTCCTTCAAACCCTTTTAGATATAAACCCAGAAATGATGTTTTTCAATTTTTAAAACTTTTTATGGAAATATACAGAAGGATACACCGATCATAAAGTACAATTTAATGAATTGTCTTCAGGTAACACATCCACCTAAGCAGAAGGCAGGTCAAAGGCAGAACTTTGACCTGCACTTCAAAACCCACCCCCATCCAGTCCTCAGCCTGCTCCAAGGGTGTCCACTTTCCTGACTTTCAACCTGGATAAATCATGTCTGGTTTTTGAGCTTATGTAGATGGAACCATACGATACATACTCTTACTTTTTTTTTTTCACTCAACATTATGTTTGTGAGACTATAAAAATTCTGTTTCTGAGGTTATTAACATTACCTAACTTTTTAACATTTCTGAGATCTTTAAAAACCCATATTGCCACTTCAGTTTTAATGAGTCCATTCTCATTGATATATAATATCCTATCCTATGAATATTATGTAATTTATATGCTGATTCCATGAATGATGGGAATCGTGCCTCCTTTCTTTGCTCTTTTATCCTTATCAAAATCTTGGGTGGTTGAGAGTCCCTGTAGAGATATTCAGGGTGTTGGAGTTTTCCTTCTTCCTTTGTAAGAAAAGAAACAAGTGAGGCAACTACAAACCTTGTCTTTAAAAAGCATTTACCATTTTACTTTCAACCTATATTTTGGGCGCACCTTGCTCTGCCAGTACCTTCATCCAGTTGAGGCTTCCCAACAAGCCTATGAATTCCCTTCTCTTCTTTTACGCTTCCCTCAGTAGGACTTACCTAGGCAATTTGGCATTTTTTTTCCTCTTCAGTATCAAAGATTGATCATCTAATTTTAGAAATTGTATATTTTAATGTGAGTGCACTTTAGAGGTCTCCCTGCTAAGATTGCCAGAGAAAGGAACTTAGGTGGCAGTGGGCACTGAGGAGGAAGAGCAGGTATCCAGTGTGAGAAATAAGCTCTTGCTTTTTCCATCATAGCCACGGGATTTATACCTACTGGTACATTCAGTGGGCTCCCTTTGACTTAAGCATCCCTTCAAATCTTTTCTTTCTACCAGCACCGTCTCACCAGGATGGGATATCACTATTTCCTACATAATCACTCTGGGTGATGTTGGGGCCCATTACTCTACTTCCTGCAGCTTCTCCACAGAGTCCCCACTCTCTCCTCCCAGTGACCATCTCAAGGAGCTGAGTACTTTCACACTCATGACCCAGTTCTTCTACTTTAAATTACATGTCCCTTGGGAACGTTCCTTTTAAATGGCTAGAACATGGCATAGCTCTCTGCATTAATTTGTTTTCATGCTACTGATACAGACATACCTGAAACTGAAAACAAAAAGAGGTTTAATTGGACTTACAGTTCCATGTGGCAGGAGAGGCCTTAGAATCGTGGTGGGAGGTGAAAAGCACTTCTTACATGGCAGCAGCAAGAGAAAAATATAAGGAGGAAGCAAAAGCAGAAACCCTGGTAAACCCATCAGATATTGTGAGACTTATTTACTATCACAAGAAGAGCACGGGAAAGACTGGGCCCCGTGATTCAATTACCCCCCTCTGCGTCCCTCCCACAACATGTAGGAATTCTGGGAGATACAGTTCCCGTTGATGTATGGTTTGACACAGCCAAACCATATCACTATCATTGTTTTACCAATAGCTATTTTATATTTTGAATGACCAAGAAGCTCACAATAATAGTGTATGGAATAAAGGGAGAATGGCTACAAAGCCTCAAGATTTTGAGTAAATTGAATCCAAAGTATCTGACTTCATGGATTACAGCATTTAACTCTATATCTGTTCATCCCTTGGCGCCAGCAGTGAGATTCAGGACAAAGAACAGGCATCTTATGGGCTGGATTGTGTCACCTAAATTCATATGTTGAGACCCTATCCCCCATTGTGACTGTATTTGGAGACATGCTTTTAGGAGGAAATTAAGGTTAAATGAAGTTGTAAGGGTGTGGCTCTACTTCTATAGGGCCAGTGGTTTTACAAGAAGAGGAAGAGAGAGCTCTCTCTGTCACTCTCTACCATGTGAGGGCACAGTGAGAAGGTGGCCATCTGCAAGCCAGGAAGAAAATCAACCTGCACTTTTATCTTGAACTTCCCATCCACCAGAATTGTGAGAAATAAATTTCTGCTGTTTAAGCCACCTAGTCTATGGTGTTTTGCTATTGTTACCCTGGCAAACTGCAGCTTTGTACCTTTGAATGAGTCATTTACGCTCTTTGAGGTTCAGTTTCCTAATTTGTAAACTGGCAATAGTAATTCTTACTCCACCCAAATTGTTGGGGAGATCGATGAGATAACATATCAAGAGTGCAACAGATACCGAGTACATTTTTGAAAATGCTACTTGCTTTTTTTCTCCCATCCTGTGCTTCCTCCCACTTGACTGCAACTGTAAAAAGGGAACACTAATGGCACCACCACTTTTCAAACAGACACAATAATAATAATAGCTAAAAATTATTCAGTATTTACTATGGGCCAGGCACTTTACCAAACACTTCATTTGCTTTATTTTGAGTCCTCACAGGACACTTTAAAGTAAATATTGTGATGCTTTTTAACAGAGAATTAAAACTGAGGAAATCAAGACTCACAGAAGACAAGTAACTGGCCAAAGTTATATAGTTACTATTTGGCGGAGCCTGGATTCATTTGTCTGCCCACCTGGCTACTTATTCATTTTCTTATTCCCAAGTATGTGATTATTGGTCATTCAACACTAAGGGCACAGGAGATTCAATCACTGCTCTCATGCACCTCACTATCTAGTAGGAAAGATGAAAGTGAAGATTGGTAATTAGTCAATAGAGTGATAAATGTTAAATTTGTACAGGCTGTTACTGAGTACAGAGGACAGATGCCAACTGTCTGAAGTAGCCAGAATGAGTTTGCTGAATTGACAAGGTTGAGAAGGACATTCTATGCAGAGGGAATAAAAGCACAGAGGCATAAGGGCAAGGCTCATTGGGCATCCACTTGTAGTTCTGGGTGCCTGGAGTGAAGGACATACAGTAGGGAAATAGAGTAAATGAGGCAGGAGAGGCTTGTAGAGAGGCCAAATAATAAAGAACATTTATATGACATGCAAAAGCATTTGAATTGTTTTCCACACAATGTATGTATTAGAGAGCCATTCTTAGGCTGGGCACCATGGCTCATGCCTGTAATTCCAGCACTTTGGGAGGCCAAGATGGGTGGATCACCTGAGGTCAGGAGTTCGAGACCAGCTGACCAACACGGAGAAACCCTGTCTTTACCAAAAATATAAAGATTATCCCTGCATGGTAGTGTGTGCCTGTAATCCCAGCTACTTGGAAAGCTGAGGCATGAGAGTCACTTGAACCTGGGAGGCGGAGTAAGCCAAGATCACGCCACTGTACTCCAGACCTGGGTGACAAAGTGAGACCCCGTCTCAAAGAAAGAGAAAGAAAAGAAAGCTATTCTTGGATGCCTTTCCCTTCGTAACAGTGTTTCTTCAGAAAAGTCTGTGTCTTGCTCCATGAATATTTGTTGACTGAATGAATGAAGGAATGGGTGAATGAATAAGTGAATAGGATTAAGCACATCATAATGTATACTTTCTGATCACTCTGACTGCAGGGGCACAGGGTTAAAGGGTGTCAAGAATGAGGTAAGGGCTGAGTGCAGTGGCTCACGCCTGTAATCCCAACACTTTAGGAGGATAAGGAGGGTGAATCGTTTGAGCCCAGGAGTGCAAGACCAGCCTGGGAAACATAGGGAGTTCCGTATCTACAACAAAAGTACAGAAAATTAGCCAGGCATGGTGGCACATGCCTATGGTCCCAGCTACCCAGGAGGCTGAGGAGGGAGGATCACCTGAGCCTGAGAGTTTCAGGCTGCAGTGAGCCATGATTGTGTCACTGCACTCCAGCCTGAGCTACAGAGTGAGGCACTAACAGGAAAAAACAAAAAAGGCAAAAAAAGAATAGGGCAAGAGATAGGAGAGAGGGAATTATGCAATAAGGGCATAGTGAGGGGGTATTGGAAAGTTATTTTATTCAGGAGAATGACTATTATTAACCAATACAAGAAAATCCAGCGTATTGGCTGGGGGCAGAGTGAGGTGAGGTAAAGATGGTGAAAAGCAGATTTTGGGAGAATATAGTTGAGTTTTTGATGTGTTGAATTTGAAGTGGTTGGAACCGGTAGATGGAGGTCCCTGGTTGTCATTTAGATATAGAAAGTAGGGCAAAGGGTCGTTGTATTAAAACCAAGACCATGCCTGTTTATAGTGAGAGAGAATGTGTAGAGGCAAACTGGAGAGAGTTACAGGGTCAAATCCTAGAAAAAAAAAAAGTGCTTTCAAGAATTTGGTATATGTTATTGAATCTTATTTGCCGTCAATAGTAGAGGAAGAGGAGCCAAGAATGTGTGTTTAGGAGGAGTATGAGAGGAAATAAAGCTATGTAATGAAGTCTATGGAAAATTCAAGGAGGTACGCGTGCAACAGGGTAAATGATGCAGAAAAGAGTAAATGAAGAGCTATTTCCTTTATGTTGTGTGACTGAATATTTACTGGGGAAAATATATAATACCGATGGAATTAATTTTAAAATAATTTTAACTGCTTTGCTTGGTGCTATCTTTTTTTTCCTTGAGTTGGGTACATTTTATATTCAGCATCTGAAACTGAGGAGTTAAGAAGAGTTAATCACACCCACAAATAGCACTTCTTTTTTCATTAAAAAAAAAAAAAAGAATGTTAACACAGTATAATACTAGGAGGATACAGTGAATGTAATTGTTGATTTGCTCAAGACATCATTAAGTTGGTGTTAGGTGCAAAAAATAATAGAACCAAATGGAAATTTCTGGGCAACTAGTATGCTGACTTTTCTGGTGGTAAAGGCTCTCTAGATTGACCATGAGAATATACTATCTCTTTAACATGTGGGAATAGTCTGAGAAAATTTGAGTAGACTGAAATATTACAAACAGAAGCATAATGGAAAACTCAGCATGGTAATTCTTTTACAAAAATAAGGATGCTTTTCATGTTTGTAAGGAAGCAATAAGACTATAGTTTTTAACTTTTTAGAAACTTAAATTATAATTCAATTTTTAAAGTATTTGTTGAGACTGAGAAAAACTTATGCCTATTCTATGTTAAAGGAAAAACAAACCTATACCTTTAAAAACATGTAATCAAAGTATAATAAATATGAGAAAAGTACATATAAATGTGTAACTCAATGGTTTCTTCACAAACTGAACACAACTGTGAATCTTACACCCAAAGTAAGAAACAGAACATTAGGAACACCCAAGATGTTTTCTCTGAGCTTCCTTTGAATTACTAAAAGCAAACACCATCCACCTTCTACAGTATAAAATCTAAATTTTTAAGCACAGATTCTTTCCAATTCTCTAACATGCAAAAGGATAACAGTTCATTTAAGATAGCACATTCAGTGATTTATCTCATTTTCCTCCTTTAATTAGGCTCCAAGCTTGTCCACAGAAGGAATTATGGCTTACTCTTTCATCTTTGCCAGAGGCCCTAGTGCAGAGTTTGGAACATAGTAGATATTCAACAATCAGATTGACTAATAAAAATGGAAAGCAATGGGAACAAAAGAAAAAAAAAACACCTGAGAAAAATTGGAACCCAGAATTCGTGTGATAGAGGTGTTTTGGTCTTGGTGACTCTGAAGTACAATGTATGCCCGGATGAGTTCTCATCCTGAGCATGACCCAGAGCAGGGTGGAGAGAAAAGGGTAATTCTCTAGCGCCGGTTTTCTGGTCTCCTATGATGGCGTAGGAAAGAGGAGGCTTGATTACTGCACCATATCTGATTGTGTCAGGACACCCAGAGTGATTCTTTAAATAGTTTTGCACAAATCTTATATAGTTGAGAATGTTCCATGTTTTTCTTTTTTTCTTTCATTCCTAAGGGAGATTAAAATACTCACTTTCTAGAGAACCCAATGAGATTATAGTTGAAAGAAATGACATACAATGCTAATATTTTATCATCACTATTCATTCTACATATATTTTGGAGTTTCCTCTTAATCTAATAATTTACTGATAATTATTGGCATATAAAATGAATACAAAAAGATAGTAGTTGGCTATATATTTTGCAGTATTTAATTACTTAAAGTGTCAATAACCTTGATTTTTAATTTTTTTCACTGTACAAATGACATTAAATTCAATGATAGTAACAATAATTCAGGTTAAGTGAATGCTTGTTATAAACCAGCCTTGTAATTTACATAAATGAACCCATTAGAGCTTCACAATTATTATACCTCCCATCACATTGTATCTTCTTTTAAGAAAATGAGGCTTAGGGATGTTCAACTAATGGTCAAATCAAGCAGGTTTTTGAATATGGATTCAAACTAGGTCTTCCCAGCTCCTGAACTTTGACTTCTACCTGTATATTTAAATCTCATACATTTTAATATCTGGGGCTTTTACCTAGTATTATTAGGTTGGTGCAAAAGTAATTGCGATTTTTGCCATTACTTTTACTAGATACTCAGCAATATTTACTGAAGGTTTTTTTTTTAAACCTTAATGTGATTAAACAGATAAGACTTTAACTAGAAAATATAAGCTGAAAGAGACAAAATACAGTCCAATAGAGTCAAAAACAGCCCAAGAGTTTTTTGTCTCTAAAGTGTTGACCATGATTCACAGAGGGGTTTCTGTATCACACCAGAAAGGATGCTTGTGAATACAGAATTACAAGAAAAAGTTCCCAAGTATTACATACAGTGTAACATGAATTGTGGAAAGGCATCCTTGACTATTATATGCATAGATACAGCAGCTGAAATTCTGACTAATTTTGTCTTTTTTTTTCCCAAGTGAGGACGTTGTCTCTAAGAGTTTCCGTTAAAAAGTAAACGAACCTGTTAGTTTCCATTATGTCATTAGCATGAATTAAACTAAGGGGTTGTAAGAAACTGACAAATGGTATCATTCCAGTGAAATGTCTTAGTGAAAGGCTACCTCTTGGCTAGGGATTCTCAGAGAGGCAAGTTATCCTCTTGAGAGAAGACAATTTGTTAAGACTCTTCCAACCTGTGGAGTTGCAAAAAGAAAGTGATCTTTTCTGGAGATGATGAAAACACAGTTCTAAGTACCTTCCAGTTATGCCCTCAGAATACAGCCAGGAACTAAGATCTGGTTGCTTTCTTCATAAAACCTTTCCCAGGTACCCTTTGTTTTCATTCTCTTAGACTTTCCACAAGAAGCTCTTCATGACCTGTTCTCTACCCATGTTTCACATTTTTGTAACATGCGTGGTCTTTTTGACCAACTTGAGCATTTCTCAACATACCTTGGTCAAATCAAGTAGGTTTAAGTATTCTGAAAATAGTAAACCAATGCCTATGCATGTGTATTTGCTAAATTTTCTAAACTACTAAAAATATATGCAACAGGATTTTGATTGCTATAAGCTACAACTCTCCCACATGTAATTTGAAATACAGCAAAAAATACCAAATAGATGACCAAGAGGCAGGTAGTAATAAAAATAAAATAATATTATTTTGTCTTTTAAAAATAAATCACATATGAAGAAATAAAAATATTCCTATAAAATCTGGTAGATTATTTTAGGCCATATCCAGAGAGAATTGAATGTGTTCAATTAAAAATGATTGAGAAATATTGTTCTTTACTTTAAAATAGCTGTCAATTTAATTTTTTATAACTTTTATTCTCAGCTCCAGAGTAAAAGGACAATTTTTATATAACTGGATAGCTATTATAAAGCTAACAAGATAGCTTTGTCTTTCTTCTTGCTTTCATATTAAACTCTATAGACTAAGCATCTGGCTATAAATAAAACTATTGATGGTAAAAGGTCATGACTATGACCTTTCACATGTTTCTTCTCCACTATATCTATATACACTGTATACTTTACCCAGGGAAGAGATTCTTTATTTAAGAGAGCTTAAACTGTTCAAATTTGTAATGTACTGGGGATTTTGGAATGTCTAGGGGACTTAGTGGATAAAAAACTGACCTTTCATCTCTGAACCCAGACACAGTCCAACCTCAGATAAATGAAAAAGTGTTTTGTCAGTTGCCTCTATGATAAACTGGTACTCTCTACTATCTTCCAACCCAATTAAGCATCACTGGCAGGTCTAGCCTCAAGAGGCACATGGAGTATAGAAATGGAATTACTTCTGCTCCTGGAGAGGGTGTCTGAACCTTCAAGATAGGATTTTAAGGTTATAAATGGGCAGTGTTGGCCGAAGTTATGTCTACAGACAGAAATCCATAAATCTGTATGAAAACCTCCCCCAACTGCCATAATCATATGCAAATTTGAGGTACTGGGATGCTTTTCATGATTTGTACTTTTGGCTTTTATTTGGGATGTTTTCAAACTAAATTTATAAAATAATTTTATTCTGTTACTTTACAGAAAGAAAAATAACTTGAATGTAGTAGATAGTAGCAATTATGTATAGAAGTAATAGCATGCAATGCAGTTTGAAGATGTTACAGCTAATTTAATGTTCACAGAAAAGTATGGACCAGATTTTCTAAAATAGTAAATAATACACAAGTCCTGCATTTTATTTTGAGTATGTAGTATGAAGTTATAAAAAAGTTTTTCATTTTCTTATTTAAATTTTACTTATATAACCTTAAATAAACAGATTTTCATTTCAAATAAATATTGCAATTAATTAAAAGAATATGTAAGCTTCTATTGGGCATACTTGTTGCTTCTTATAGTTTTGATTTTTAAATGTACAACCCAACAATGTACAGTGGATTTTGACTACCTACTTTATGATGAATCAATAAATAATGATTGAATTCAGTATTAATGTATACCAAGGAAGGCCATTGTAAGCTGAAAAAAATCCATTAAATATTTTAGTTACGTGGAAATAATGGAGGGGGAGAGGTTAAATAATTAGCATGTATATATTCAAATAATTTAAAATTTCAACAATGAAATATATCAGGTAAAACTTGAGAAGAGCCTTCATTTTCGTGGAGAGCCATAGTGATTGAGGGTCTCTATTTTTCTTCCTCAGAAAGAAGACAATTGCTATTATCATTGAATTGAATTGAAATGAGTTAAATTACAACTTTAATTTACATATTACTAAGAGCTTGTAATGTGCACTTATACATTAATTTATTTTAAAATTAACAAAAGAAAAAGAATGATTTTTTTTTCCTGTAGATATACCACATGACACTAAATGATATAGTGATGAAAACCACTGATCTAATCTCTTTGGTTGGATTACAAGTCATTTTCATTTACTTCTTTGCATTTTTCTGTATTTTGTAAGTCTCATACAAAATACAGAAATAATGGAGGGGGAACATTAACATACAAAATGACAAACTGGTACTCTCAACTATCTTCCGACCCAATTAAACACTACTGGCAGGTCTAGCCTCAATCTTTTATTCATATAATCATACAATCTTTTTTTTTTTTAACCAGGAAAAGTAATCTCTGAAACAAACAGTACTCCCTATATTCTACCTTATTATAACTTTTTTCTTAAGTTATCTATCCATTCATATTTGGAAAACAAAATGTAATATTCGCTCTGTAAATCTGAAAATCATTGAGTCTACTGGACATTGGAGGAAGAATATTTGAAAAATTTAATGTGGTGAGTAATAAGATTTAAAAGTTGAGTGAAAGTTAACCCAACATATTCACTGCAGCACTGTTTACAATAGCAAAGACCTGGAACCAACCCAAATGCCCATCGACGATAGACTGGATAGGGAAAATGTGGCACATATACACCATGGAATATTATGCAGCCATCAAAAACGATGAGTTTGGGTCCTTTGTAGGGACATGGATGAACCTGGAAACCATCATT
>NW_016107337.1:9285632-9327225 GCF_001604975.1 Cebus imitator
AAGGACCACTTAGAAATGGCCTATATATATATATATATATATATATATATATATGACTTCTTATACTGATTATTTTTCCTGCTTAATATGGGAAACTAAATATGAAACTCAGAATTCTGAACTCAATAAATACAAATTTTATCACTCCCAAAACCTATCATTTGCCATCTTATCATTCCCATCTTGTGTATAGGTAGACTTTTTATTTATTTCTTTTTAAAAACTATAGATACGAAATTTTCTGTTATTTTACTTAGAATAAATCATAGCATCCTTATGTCACAGCTGTACAAATGTGTCTGCAAAATCCACATTTATGTGAATTTTTTATTTTCATGACCCTTCTCTATGCATCCCCTTTACAGCCAGCTAATTGTAGTTTACATAGCTATTTACTTAATTATTAATTTAATGTATATGTCTCTAACTAGCCATGAAGGCAAGGCTATGCCTATATTTGCACCTTTGAATGTGAAGTGGCTAATTGAATGACACGAGGTAGGTGCTTGAAAACTAACTTGAATGAAAGATTGACCCAATGAATGAATAAAGATCTTGTTGAGCTTTCATTTGGACTTAAATCACATGCAAGAAAATAGATGCCTGCAATTCTGCAATTAAGGGTTTTTCCTTGCTCAGAAATGATTTTCATTACTTGAAGGAAAATTAACAGTTTTAAATTTCATTGACTGGGATAATTCCTTGACTTGGAAATAAGCATTTTCCTACAAAAAAAAAAAAAGCAGATATTCAACCTCAAACTCTAGGGAAATATTTACTAAAATAAACTACCAATTTAACAAAAAAATGCAAGTCTCCAAAGATGATTATACATTTTACTTTAAAATGGCTTTATATTTTTCTTACATAGAGAATTGTTTAGAGATTCATAAATTGTAATTTAAAACCATGGACACTTATTTAGTGTCTGTGAGCACTCAATGCATGTTAAAGCCAAGAGAAGACCACTTGCTTTAAAGATGATAACACCGTTGGAATGTTAATAGTGTAAAACTTTCTAAAGGAAAATTATTTCTTTACTGAACAAGGAAAGAGTCAGATTGGCTTAGTCCATTTTGCACCTTTGTGCTAGGGAATCTCTGGGTTTAAATTACAGCAGCCTCAGTCTTTGCTTTTCAATCCCTTAATCCTTAAGGAGCATAGGTTTCAGTTCAAGACAACTTCACACAGAACACAAAAAAAGATTCTGTGAGCCCACCTCAAGTACGATGATCTTTTTTTCAGCTGTGATCTTACACTTGCATCCCATAGTAAAATTGACTTTGAGGCAAACCAGTGTCAAATAATTAATGCATTTTCAACAAGGGACTTTTTTTTCCACTATGCTATAATGCAATGCATGAAAAGCAATAAATGCTTTCATGTATGCCTCTTGTACCTGTGGTTTTCATCACTGTTTCACTGGGATCCCTCACATTAGAGAACCTATGTGAGGTGCCTATGCTGAAATGGAAAGAAAAGCTGGCCTGGGAGGTTTCACATCTGGTAGCCTACCCTATTACTTAAACAGGCTGCATCTTAAAAAAAAAAAAGAAAAAGAAAAAGAAAAAAGTTGTACAGGTTGAATTGAGGCAATTATGTTCTGATATATATTTGCCGATTATTTCCAGGTGTTTCTTGAAAAACATGTTTTCTTGATCTATAATTAATATTTTGCTAATGGAACTCTAGCAAAATGCCGCAAAACCACTCACCATTTCTCCATGCCATAAATGATAAGAACTAATAGTAACCATATTAAGATTCTTAGGTGTTTAAGCATTATCCTAGTTTATGTCACAACTATTATTTAAAATTACAATATCCAGGTGCTGTATGTGGTATTTGATCAAAGGGAATCAAAATGTAATGAGTTATAAGTTTTCTCCCTGAGGACTCAAACTGTACATAATGGGAGAGGGTGTGATTTATTTTCTGAGTCATTCTGGAAACAGTTATGAAAACCTTTAGTTAAATGTTGGTAAATGGGGTTATGGAATCTGCTGATACTTACCACTTAGAGAGGGGTACAGGAGTGTATTATTTTGAAGGGAAAACTGAACTAAAATATCTTTTTAAAAACTCAAAATATCATAAAGCATTACTACCAATCGCTGACTTTTTAAATGAATATTTTCAGACTCTATATAACACGTTCATAGAATCACACACACACAAAATCAAGACTACAAAACTGACCTTTAGAGATAACAAAAAGTGACACTTGATTTTTTTTTATGGTTATGAATACATCCTCTAAATTACAATGAACAGTAGAGCTATAATTTTATGGGAACATTTCTAATTTTTCTCACATTAACCTTGTATTAAGAAATGCTGACAACTTGAAATTGCAGGAGTACATCCACTTCCCATTCTCTGCCATCAGTGAAAACGATCAGTTCTTCCCCTTTAAGCAAATGCAATAAGGAAGCATCAGAAGAGAGTTGAACACTTTTTTTTTTAAATTTTGATCTTCCTCAAATATTGTTTGACCTTAATCACTGTCTTCCAACAAGCTTAATGTGACATCACCTTGAAACAAAAACACACAGCTCTCAAGTCTGGCTCTGGAATGAAAAAGCCCTGATTATTAGTCCTCTGTGTGATCTTTTCAGATTGCACTGATGAGATGAAGTTTAATCTCGTTTCTCTCCTCTCCAGTACCACAAACCACAGGCAGTTTAAGGCAGCCTGAAAATCTCTTACATCTGGAAGAGCAATAATTCATGGGATTTCGCCTGACAGCCATGACAGTCAGCAGGGCAGCCAGAAACAACCGTCTCTTATGTTGTGCTATTTGCAAAAAATCAGAAGAGGAGGAGTCGGCACATGACCACATCCTTCTTTAGCATATGTTAGTGCAGAAAACCCTTTTATTTTCTGCCAGATGCTTCATAAATAGGTCCTAAATATTACATACACAGTAGCTATCACTTACAAACAAAATTCCTTGGTGTCTGCTAAGCTGCAAAGCATATGAAGGCCTATTGTCTGGCAAAGGGTCATGGTTAGATTTGCACATATTTTTTAAAATAGATATTTCAGATTCTACATGTGATTTATAGGCATTTGCACACCCTGCTGTGCATGAATATGATACCATCTTCTGAGAAGGATTATTTCATGAAATGTATATGGGATTTAGCTACAGTAACTTTTACTGGGCAACTTAGAATGGCCAACAAAGTACTAGAATTTACTGCAGCACTGCTTGGGCTGTCAGGCTCTGGGATGGTGTTTATGATTTCTGCAGAAGCAGAAATAAACAACTTCTCCTTAATGGCCTTCTTTATGTGTAGGCAGCAGTGGCCCTATCTGGTCTCACAACAGTAGCTGGTGCAGCAGTCTGTCCCATTTCATGTGGAACCAATGTCTGAAGATTTGCATTTCTGCTTCTCTGAGTTTTCTGTGGTAGTAGCCAGAAATAGGGAAATAGACTGCAAATGTTTGAATGGGTAGCATTCCACTCCACTGTTTTCAGTGCTATAAATACATTGTGGATAGAATGACTCAATTTTAAGACTCTGACTGAGAGAAGGAAATTGTTGCATTCATTTTCAGATTGTACATTGTCAATAAACCCTATAAAATTACTCATCAAAGCAATTTTAAATGACTTCTCTGAGAGGCCTGCTTTCCCCAAAGTATGTGATATAGTTAAGTCACCATTCAATATGCATTTCAAGGTATATTTAAGCAATATTTAGGATGATACCAGGCATAAGCACAAGCATATGAATATGTTAAATATGCATTTTCCTATTTAGACAACAATTGCAAAAAGTAATTATCTACAAATTTCCTGATGTAGCAACATTTTTTAAAGTTCAAAAGAATGTCGACACACATTGTATATAGAAGCAGGCAGAATATACATTTGTAAAAACCGAGACAACCGTTTCATGCCAAAGAAAAACAATTCCTTTGCCAAACTACACATTGTTAACTTAAAATATGTTCCATGTGGAAATAAGAAGACTGATTTTAAGGAAAGGCTAGTGATCTTAAGTCAGCTGGCTCCCTGCCTGTGAACTATACATTTTGGCTTCTAGTTTTACAGCTAGAATTGGAAATATTTATTTCCCCTATTTAAGACTAGTTCTTTTCCTTTGCCTAGTAAACCAATGAATTTGCCTGTAAACATGCATATAGCAAAAACTTTCAAGCTATACGCAAGGGAAGAATAATTTAAAATCTCTTGTAGGCAGCATATAATAGGTTGGAAAGATTGTATTTTATTCTGTTCTCATATTGTCCAGCCCTTTTGCCAGCATTTTTGTATACTCATCACATTTCCTGGAAAGAAATTAAATTACTGAAGCCTTCAGCTCTTGAGTTTGAAAGCTTATGACCACAAGACAGATACATATTTGAAAGGCTTATACTGTGATGACAATATTTACCCATCATCACTGCTTAGAATTATCAACATCAACAAACCTTCACACAGTCTGTTATGGGTTTCTTTAAAGTAGTCATTATATTGTGGTCTTATGCGGGCTACAGATGAATTCTGAAAGGCAGCTTGAATACACAGTGATAAGCAGTCATTGGAAAGACCTTGCAGAGGAAAATATTTTTGATAGTGTTTAAAAAAATTATCTAATACTCATTTGCTAGTCATTTCAAACTTACATTGGATAACTTTGTATATATTTTCAACATTTGATCTTTGCAATAAATAATACAAAAGAAGTGATTGACCAAAATCTTAACATATTATTTTACATGACATGAAATAGCAGGAATTTGAATTTCAACTATATGTGGAGAATATGCTGTATTTATTTCAGTTTCACTCTCTAAAAGGCTAATCCAGAGGCTTTCAGTAGCCAGGTTTTAGTAAGTCTGAGTGTGCAAGAGCTATTTATTGCAATTCTGAGAGCATAAAGCTCCTCCTTTTCACACATACTCCTTTGCTGGAATACCCAAGTTTTATTTATGATTTTGGATTTTATTTCACAGCATTCCAGTTTAGCTTAGCATGATGTATTTAATAACCATGTCGACTGTCTTAATTACCCTATAAAGCAGGGTTCCATTGGCATTTGACCCTCTACGGCATTCCAGAGAAACTGCAGGACCATGATAATTACCAACCGCCTGTGAGAAAATTAAACAAAAGGCCCAACTTTTAAACCACCATTTTAAACGACCTATTACATCTCAGAAATAAATCATTGATGAAATAGCCTGCTTAACAGGAAAATAGCTATTCCATAGCAAAGAATTTCCCCTTGTGTGATCATGAAGAGAATATTAAGTATTCTTCAGCTCAAAAGGTTAGATTTTATGTCTGTCCAATGTCTTTTAATGACACATTTTTGTGTAATTTTACTGTAATCAAAGCCTTTTCCAATAGAGGTTACAGACTATGGATATTTTGTCAGGCTCAAACATTTTTCTATCCATAGAATATTAAATGCACTTAGATATGGCTAGGAGTAGGGAGAATCTGCTTATAATTGGAGAAAATTCAAATTAAAAGGAGATCTATGAATAGTTTTATTTCCTTTGATTAGCATAATCATTTGCTATACATTCTTCAAAAAGTGCCAATCAATCACTCTGCGATGAGATTGATTTATTAATTGCTGCCATAGTCCAAAAAATAGTGACCTGCTTTGAAGGTCTAAATGTCTGGATTAATTTGAGAGTGGGGCCAGTATGTCATAACTAATCACGATGTATCTTTATGTTCGTTTCTACGTAACAGTTCTATCAGTCGGATGCAGGACAAACACAAAGCTTAAATTCTTCTTCCCCCTCACTCCCCATCAACAAATATTTGTTTTGTGAAAATTGATACTTTTACATATGCTTCCCATTACGGTTCTCAGTGTGACATTAGAGATACTCTAGATAATTCTTTTCTGATCTCGCTATAATCCAATAATTAGGATCATCACTTTAAAAATATGAATACAGCTCGAGTAAGGACATAAAAAAAGTCTAAGCTTTTGTTCTTTTTTGCAATCATTTTGACTCTCTTCTTTGCAAACACCAGGGTAAGGAAATGTGCCTTGAGGTCACATAAGGTCCATTTCCAGGTTTTTCACACTAACCATTCTTTCTTTTCTATCGGCAAATTGCCCAGAGTCCAGGGAAGCTGGCCAATGGGTACAAGAAATAACTGAGTGAAGAACAAGTGTGTTTCTTTGGCAAGAAGCTATGGTAGCAAAGAGAAGTACTACATTAACAGTCAGGCATCCTGGCATCACATACACGTTCTGCTGTTCACTAGCTGCCCAATCTTCAACAAATTACTCACCTTCTCTGAGTTTCAGTTCTCCCTGCGGTAAGTGGAAATAATGGCAGCTATTTCACAGGTTTTGAGGAGGGTTAAATAAATTAATATCTATAAAATGCATTCCATAATGCCTGACTCATAGCAGTTACTCAGTTTTTGTTGGAGTTGATATTTTGGCTCTTCCCTCACCTAAGTTCACAGTAACCTGGTTAATGCTTTGCGAAATGCTTTCTCATTAAAATCCACTCAGAAGCTCCAAGGGATTGCCAAAAAGCAAGGAATAGCTGATCAAGTATCTTAAATCTATTTCCTCAACCATTCCTGTCACATATATTACTCTGGCTATCAATGCCAGTTCCCAGGGGTACTTTCCTGATTGTTCTTCAAACATTCTATCCCAAACACGGACTATTTGTTTTTTCCTCCTTGGCACAGACAGAGGAGATTAAAGTCTTAAAATCATTTAAAAATACTATGAAAGAAAAAGAGAAATAAGATTTTCTTTAAAATTTAAGCTTTCGAAATAGAGATTTCTGACTCTGTTGTTGTTAGCTCTTGCAGGGTCTATCCAGTGCTAAACTTTAACCTCAAAGGGCTAGTGTCCATGTGTCTATGGCCTGTACTTCCCTTCTCCTTGTCACACACTGAAAGCAGAACATTTCCTCTTCCACCAGAGCAGAACTGCTCTTCTTGATACTTTGAGTTCTGCTGTTCAAGGCAGAACTAAATAGGGCTAAATATGAACCTTGCTACCCATTTGGGACTCAAACTCAAACCAAGGTGTAGGTTTGAGAAATAACCTTTTCTGAACAAAGTGACATCACAAATTATCTCACTCTTCAGATGATACATAATGAAAATAGCTGGGTCAAGAAAGGCCTATAACACAATGATTTAAAAGAAAATCTCAGTTTTGGCCCTGGTGTAAAATTGTGCAGGTGAAGATGGGCAGCTGGATCCAGTGGCTCTTGAAATCCATCTTTCCTTAGGATTTTTTTCAATCTCTTATCTCATTGACTCTCTAGTTCAGCATTTTCTAACCTGGAGTCCATGGACTCTGCAGTGATCTATGAGCAGAATTCAGAGGGACTGAGGACTTGGGTGGGAAAAAATTGTAAAATTATTTTTACTGGCTTCAAACTAAAATGTATAATTTTATTCTAAGTTTTAAGCAGAACACAAATCACAGTAATATTACCAGCATCTGTGATGCTACCAAAGTAAATCACAGGTATTTTTATATTACCTTACACATGTGGAAAATACTATTTATAGTCATCACTACCTGAAAATTACATGAGGTAGTGATTATGCTTGTTTTTACTTCTTATCACCTAGCATATCAGTAATAAAGCATGTATATTATTGTTTCATAAATTATTTTAACATATTTTGATAGCTGTATTTAAATATCACAGTTTTTTTTTTTTTTTTTTTTTTTTTTTTTTGCAATCCTTTTTTTTTTTTTTTTTTTTTTTATTTTCATTATTCTTAGACTGTTTTTTTCAGTTTCCTCCTGACTACTGAAAGAGTCCTGGGCACAAGAATCTTGAGAACCAGTGTTGTGGCTATCATCTTTATCCAGCAAACCACTAGGCTTCTGGGAATAAACCCTACTTTACTAATCGATCGAGAGATAAATAAGTGATTCCAGCTGGCCAAATTTGAGTTTCTTCCCTTGATTTTTTCAGGCTAGAAATGATAATAAATTTCCTTTTCTTTCTGATGAAATGATAGGCATATGAGTCCAGAGAGCCAGGTTTACCACTAGGTGAAGAAAATTCAGTGGTAGAAGAAAATAAAACTAACAAGTAAAATAAGAAAAAGAGCTGGAGAGCAGAAGTTCCTGATAATTTTTTTTTTCACTATGGATTCAACCCCTGAGGCCAATCCCACTCTTCCTACGATTGGGTTATATAAAGCAAGTTAGTTCATGATGGGTTTTTGAATCTCCTAACAACTATGACAACAGCAGCAAACATACTAACTTATAAAGGGAAGCATCATGGCATCTTTCATCTCTCACCCAGGCAGTATCTCAAATTACTTTCCTTGAGATATCTTTATTGCAAACATCTTTTTTTCTTTCTTTGTTTTCCTGTTTGGAATCCTTCTCCTCTTCTTTCATAAAAGTCACCCATTTTTCCTTGGGAATCTTCCCCCACACACCCCATTCTAAGTCTATTTCATGTGAATAAGGCTGACCCACTTTAAGCAAGAAATGTTAGAATGTGGTCCAGGATTAGCCACTCAGCACATTTGATGACCCTGGTTGGGTTCAACATAAGATCTAATACAGGCCATTGGGAAGCAAGTCCAGTGCTTTTATAAAACTTCAGAACAAATATACCTCTTTCCATTAGGACTACTTACAGTAAGGAAGAAGTGATGCTGGAGGTACCAGGACCCTCTCTATGGAATGCTAAGTGAAGACTTTGAGATGGGCCAGAACCTGGTGACATCATTTGAGCCCCTTCATCTGGCCATGCCAGTGGTTGATTACTGTGCACTTAGCAATGTTCCTCTCAATTTACGATTCTGTGAAACAATGAATAGCCCCTACATTGTCTTTTAAGTCAGTTGTATTTGGTTTCTAACTGTTGAAAACCCAGTAGTCCTGAATAATATATCACAGTACACCCTAGACAGCCCAAAATAATCTAAAATCTTTTTCTAAATACTCCCCAGCTAGGTTGAGTTGTGTGCCTGGAGATTCATCCACCTGTAGAAACACATGTGATGCCAGTAACTGCTAGATTAGTAAACTCTACCTGTGAACAAGGAAGGTTTGAGAATACTTCTTGAACATTGCTTAAATTCCAACACCGTATGTTTCAGGAATACTAGTGAGCATCGATAAGATTTTTTGATGGTCAGATCTAGGTGTTTACCATGGTAGTGTCACTGACCCTCTGCTATCTTAGGAAAGGCATCTAAGGGAAAGATGAGATGTGTCCTAATAGTCATGTTTTCTGAACTTTTCCTGTCTTGTGATGGGATAAACTCAAATCAATAGCAAGAAAACAATCAGACTGAAAAATGAACAAAGCAACAGGTATAAGAAAAAATGTTCAACCTCACTAATCATCAGAGAAATGCTTTCCTGTCTTGTTATTGGATGAAATTCTTCAAATGGCATAGTCTGTTATTCCTGTTGTCTGCCCCCAGCACATTCAAAGCTGAATCTCCTCCCTGTTCTTCCCCTTATGAATAAATAAATGAATGATTGAATAAATCACATCTCTTTGAAGTTGGCCTGAACCTATAAGTGACCTGCTATACCTGTGACAATTATTTCCTCACCTGTTTACCTTTGTTAATTTTGTTTCTTACTTATCTTCCTCTTCCCCAAGCTCAGCAACTTTTGGCTCCCAGTAAACTGTGTTACTGGATTTGTCACACAAGATTGAGCCTCAATCTCCAGACAAGTAGAGATGCCAAAAAGGAAAAGATGCCAAGGGAAATAAACTTAGAGAGTGCAGCAAGAGCAAAAAAATCCTAGCTTCCACAGTCTTCAGTAGCTTAGCCTTTCAGTTCATTCTTAGAGCATACAGCATTTGAACTATCAGCACCATTACTGCAAAGGTTGGCATATGTTTTCAGCATTTTGAATTCCTAGTTCTTGTCCTGTCTTTGAATAAAGGACACCATCGTACAGATTATTCTATAAAACATCTTGGTTTCTTCAGGGCCAAAACCAAGAGGGCCATGTTTTTGTGGACCATATCTGCTCTATAACTTCTTGGGATCCTATAGCTAGTCTGAGAAGCTCTTCTTCCCCTACTAATTTCAGTATGAAAAACCTCAGGCTTACTGTGCCTTTTACGTCTTTACAGACTGTGCATAAATGAGATAGCTCAGGTCTCTCCAGTCCGTAAATACAAATGAATACATATGATTATGTATGCCAAAGGTATGATTCCAGTTAAATATACTGGAATGCCTGAGCACCTCCCCAGGGTCAGGCATTGTGCCACATGCTGGGGATATATTAGTTGAATGAGACAATATTGTCATGTTCTACATGTATTTAGCCACTTAAAGAGAAAGGCTGGCTTCAGACAAACCTTTACAAATGTGCAGTATATTAAAACTGTTATGATGGAATCTAAGCTAGTGCAGGAGGTCAGGGAAATCTCATCAGATTATGTAACATTGAAAGATGAGTAGTGAGTTAAACAAAAACAAGAGAAAGGCTTCCCAAGCATAGTAAACAGAATATCTGAAGGGGACAAGAGAGAGAATAAAAAGTATCATTATGGGCCTGGTGCAGTGGATCATACCTGTAATCCCAGCACTTTGGGAGCCCAAGGTGGGCAAATCACAAGGTCAGGAGTTGGAGACCAGCCTGGCCAACATAGTAAAATCCTGTCTCTACTAAAAAAAAAAAAAAAAAAAATTAGCCGGGCGTGGTGGTGGGCACTTGTAGTCCTAGCTACTTGGGAGGCTGAGGTAGGAGAATCACTTGAACCTGGGAGGCGGAGGTTGCCTTGAGCCAAGCTTGTGCCACTGCACTCCAACCTGGGTAACAGAGTAAGATTCTGCCTCAAAAGAAAAAAAAAATATATCAGCATGGCTAGAGCCCAGAGAAGCCAGAGAGAACACAACCCTTTGGGAGACTGGTGAGGTGGGAAGGAGCCAAATTTTGGAGAGCCTGGTAAGCCATATTAAGAATGTTTTTAATTAAAGTAGACTTGAGGAAAACTACACAGATTTGGAACAGATGCTGTGGGAAATGGAAATAGCTGTCGAGAAAGGAGTGAAGGAATTGCCAGTGTTTGTGAAGGCCTAGCTGAGGGTGGACATCATGACAATGTAATGAAAGCAAACAGCCCAGCTATTTAATTTTCTCCAACAACACTCAGCAGCGTGGAAATAGGCATGATGAGTACAGGCAACTAAGTTGCTCCAGAATTTGGGATTGACTTAGTATGTGCAAAGCAACTAAAGGAAAAAAGGTTTAAGAATGCTAGTGTAGTCAGTGGTGCCAAGATTGACCATGAGATTCAGGTTATGCATGGGAGGAGTATTTAGAAAAGACGTTCAGCAAAAGAACCACAAATATACCCTTGTAAGTCCTTACTGTCTTGTTCACTTCCAGGTCCTGCCATTTATAAGCTCTTAGGGAAGTTATCTCAAATGTTTCAGCTAAAAAGGGAGCATGATAATTCTTGTGTGATAATTTGTGGGGGAGGGAAAAATTGATAAAGTTTATGCAACAAATTTAGCCAAAGTCTAGGATGTAGTAGACACTCAACAAGTATTGTTTTAAAGGAGAGAAGGAAAAAAAATGTCTGTGAAGAGCTTGAAAGATTTGGAGAATTGGTAAAGAACAGGAGATCCTGGGGTAGTTGAAGCTCCAATTTAGTAGGATTGAGGAGGTAATAGAGGTAGAAGGTTCTCAACAGTAAGATAGAGACTTGACTTGGCAAGGAGTAAAAATAAAAACAATTACAGCAACCGTGAGAACAGCCTGTTATATAGTCCATCACCTGTAAGCCACAATGAGGACACAACGAGAAAAAGAACATGAGCCAGGGAACAACATCCTCAGTCAAAGGTCTGTTGGAGGCATGTTGGAAAGCCAGGTATACACGGTTCACAGGAAGAACGATTGGATTTTAAAATTTTACTTACCTCATTATTGCCTTTTCCTTCTTCAATCTTCCAGTTCTTCTACTCTTCTGAGACTTCCCCTGAACTGACTTTTATATTTCTGCCCTTGTGATGAAGCTTTGTCTCTTTATCTTCTCTGGCTATGATATTCACCTGCCCTCTTCGTTTTCCGTGGTCTGATCGTGCTTCAAACCAAGACAGCAGTCAGGATTGTCTGATTGAAGCCTGGAATCTCCAAATGCCTTCCTGTTCACTAAACTCCACCCTGTTAACCATGCCTATTCTCATTTATCATAAACGTTTATGTATGGGCCCATCTGCCTCAGCTGGGTGTTGTGCCAGGTGCTGGGTTGGAGTCATTCCAGTACCGGGTAATATGGTTTGGCTGTGTCCTCACCCAAATTTCATCTTGAATTGTAGCTCCCATAATTACCATATGTTGTGAGTGGGACCCCCTGGGAGATAATTGAATCATGGGGGCAGTTTCCCCTATACGGTTATTGTGGTAGGGAACAAGTTTCATGAGCTCTGATGATTTTTTTTCCCCATTTATTTATTTTATTGCATTTTAGGTTTTGGGGTACATGTGAAGAATATGCAAGATTGTTGCATAGGTACACACCTAGCAGTGTGATTTGCTGCCTTCCTCCCCATCACCTACATCTGGCATCTTTCCCCTTGCTATCTCTCCCCCACCCCCCACCCCCCACAGTCCCTCCCCTATTTCCCCCCAAATGACCCCAGTGTGTGGTGCTCCCCACCCTGTGTCCATGTGTTCTCATTGTTCAACATCCACCTATGAGTGAGAACATGCTCTGATGATTTTATAAGGCGCTTTTTGCTTGGCTCTTATTCTATCTCTTGCCTACTGCCATGTAAGACATGCCTTTCACCTTCCACCATGATTGTGAGGCCTGCCCAGCCATGTGTAACTGTGAGTCCATTAAACTTTCTTTCCTTTATAAATTACCCAGTCTCAGGTATATCTTTATCAGCAGCATGAAAGCAGACTGGGTTTCCTCCCTTTCAATGACACTCTGCCTGACACTAAATTGTCTGATTTTGCCAACTTCTCATGACCACTACATATTTTTTTTTTTTTGGAGTGTTGTTGTCCTTGACCAGTTTCTACAGAGAGAATAAGCTCAGTGTTTATTCCCCTATACTCTTACTCAGGAGTTTTCTTTCAATTCTAATTTATTTGCCTATCACTTCTCTACAAGTAATTCTCAAAGAGACTTTCCATTGCTGACCCTGACCCCTGCTCCAGGCTGCATTCCTGATAACTCATCTAAATGAAAATTTAAAAAATACTAAGAGTGGCTAATATCTGTTTCAGTGCTCGAGAGTTCACAAATTATTTTCAAATAATTTCTCTTAAGGCTAATAAAAAGTTTCTTTGCATAATAAGTGATTTACATTTTCTTCCTGTTTTTCTATCTAGATTCTAGAGGAAGAGGTTCTGTTCTCCTATGCTCTGTGACATGCTATTTGCTTTAATTTTATTCTTGGTGCAGTCTCTGTCACTCTCACCTGGAATATTTTCCCATCATTTATCTCCTCTCTCTCCTATGTTTTCAATCACAACTTTTCCCCTTGCTTCCTGTCTTCCACCAACAAGCATGCTTCCCATACCCACCACCCCCATTCCTAAAATGACCTCCCTGCAACCTTGGCTCCCTGGACAATATTGCCTCATTTCTCTGCATTTGCTTTCTTCACTTCATTACCCTCAATTCTCTCCTCATTACCATCTGGTTTCCACACCCACTACACCATTGAAGCCTACCTCTTAAAAATCAGTGACTTACAATAAAATTCCTGCAAAGGTAAATTTACCATTTTGGAATTTATTCCTTCTAGGTCAAAGGAAGTGAGAGGAAAAATTCTTCATTTCTACACTCTCAGCCTCCTTCAAATAAGGCTTTGGCCTCTTCCAACCAGGAGGAAAAGGCACTGTAGCATCGATACATAGAGAAAATAAATAATTTAATCCTTGACTTTCGAGTTTCCAGAATCCAAATACTGAAGACATATGGCGATTTGAGAGATGTCTTATGATTTTGATGATGTGAAGTTATCACCTCAGATACAAATTGTAGAACATCTTCCTTATAATGTGCTACTTCAACATATCTCTTTCTTGTAAATACCAATAAGCTCTCAAACATTTTTGTTTCATTTACTTCTCTGCAGCAGCATATACATTTGACTGTACTTCTTAAAATATCTTTTCTTTTGGTATATAAACATCACTTTTCCATGTTTTATTCCTATTTATCTAATTACTTCAATGAAGTTTATTTTACTTCCTATTCTTTTGTTTTTCTCTGGAAATTAGTTTTCTCCACAAGTCCATCCTCAATCCTCTTTGTACTGGACACATTCTCCCTGGGTGGTCTCACTTTGTTCAGCCCCCATTTAGAACCCTGAGCCCATATATTTCACTGCCAAGCAGGTATCTCCACCTGAAAATTCTAGAGGCATCTTATACAAAATACGTCCAAATGACAACATCTGAATTCTCCACTTTTTTGTTCCTCCACTTTCAAAGTGAATTTGAATGCCATTTTTGAAATAAAGGCAGCAATGAGGTTTTCTGCTGTACAATAATGTCTGTCACCTTTTCACAGCCACTCAGGCTAAAAATCTCGAAGTCATTGTGTGCTCATTTGTAACTCCACACATCAAACAGTTCAAAGTTGTACCTATTCTATATCCCATACATCTCAAAAATTAATTTCTATATCACCAATGCCATTTGGTTTATTATACCTCTTTTCATTAATCATTATACCCACACTATATTATTTGGCTCTGGCAAAATTATTTTATTGCGACAACCTCCAAAATCGCAGTTTATTTTCAGCTCAAGTTACATGTTCATCATGGGTCGCCTTTGGCCCTTCACTCTGGGCTCCTTGCTGGTGCTGAGGCACACTAAAAAGAAAGAAAGCAGAGCCATGTTGTGGGTTTTAAAGTTTTGCACAGAAGTGGTTAATGTTCTTTTCACTCACATTTCACTGGCCAAAGAAAATCACAGGACAAAGCTTTACTTTAATGAGGCAAGAACTCTAATTTTCCCTCAGGGACAGAGCTGGTAGGGGCACATTTGGTAGAGATGCATTTAGTAGGAAAGGGCAGTGGATATTTTGAATAAATACTGTAATGTATTTTACACTCTGAAAAGATTATAATGATTGCATTCTTGATTCACTTGTAATTTTACTTACTCCTTAGATGACCTCATTCACAGCCACATTCTCAACAATCAGTCATATCTAAAAGGCCGTCTAATCTATATCTGTAAATCAGCTACCTCACCTGAGCTTTAAAAACTTGTATTCCAAATACTATTAGCAAGGTCTATGTAGATGTCCCCCAGCAATTAAATTTCAGTAAGTCTCAAACTGAATATACATTCTTTCCAAATCTGTATTACATTTGCCCTTATATTTCTTATTTTGCTTTTACATTTTTTATTTGATCCACATCGTATTAAAGCACGTCACATGATATTTTAATAGTGTTGTTTATTTAGCTGTCCCTATCTTCTCTTATCCCACATCTACAAGATAGTGAGCTTCTTGATGTTAAGACCATGTTTAAATTTCTATATCCCTATTATTATTTATTTTTCTCTTCATGCTTATTCCTAACAAGTACTCTGTAAATGCTTCCTTGTTGAATAAGTGAGTGCTGTGAGCACCCTTCTACATGGTCTGTTTCTATTACCTCTCCCTTCAGTCCATTCTCTACAATGTCACTCTATTTCTTTCCTGAATCTCAGAAAACATTTAATGACTTCCTTTGCCCATGTTGTGAAGAACAAGCTCCTTACCATACTATACAGTTTTCATCCTAATATGGACTGAATTCCTTTTCTGGCTTCATTTTCCTACACTTTCTCCTGTACCCCAGTCCCCACCCAGCTAGTTGTATATCCTGAGGATACTGTTTCTCTGTATCTACTTACTTCCCTTTCTTGAAATGACTTAAAACTACCTCTCCTCCTGACCTCTATGCTCCTTTTCTGTCTGATTTCTACATACCTTTCAAAATCAAATGTCAAGTCATCTAAAAACATTCTTACTGAATCATCCCCCTCATAACCCAATAAAACTAATTTTAGTTTCGTGGTGCATTTTCCCATTTTATTACATAATTATAACTTTTAATTAACTTGTTATGTCATATCACAATTATTTCCGTTCAGGTTTCCCTCAATAGAAAGTGAAATTCTTAAGTTTGGGGGACTAGGTCTTACCATCTTTATTGCTAACTCCACTTGAGGGATTGGCTCATAGTTCAATTGAAAGTGAACAGATGAGCGCCCGCATGAATAAAAAGCCTGGATGTGATGAAAGCGTGGCCTCTCTCGCTGAACCCGTATGAAAGAGGAGATGAAGAAAGATTGGGAAGCACTAGCTTGAGGTGTTTAAGGAGCTATGCTCTCATTTTTGAGAATGAAGTTTGGAAAGAGTTAGGAAGTTGAGGAAAATGACGAAGGACTGAAACAGACATAGCATAAAATGTTCTGTGCAATAGGAATCTACTAAAATGCATCAATTGGTTGGCTAAAATTAGGTGTTATGAACTTATTAGGAAAATTCCAATCATCACAGTTGTGGACTTTTTCAGTAGTGCACTTCTGCCTGAATGCAGAGTGAGAAAATGAGATAATGGAAGTGCAAAGATTTGGAGACTGGTAAATATACATATTTAGAGATTGGTAAATTACACCTAAAGCTCAGGAGAGAATTAGAGATGAGCAGGAACAAAACTGGGTGTGTCCTTCTGACAGTCAATCATGAAACTTTGTTTAAAAATCTCCCTTTTTCAAGTAGACTGAGAAATGTGTATTATGTTAATATGAAGTAAATAAAATTTGAGCATCATTACTGTATCTTTTTGTAAAAGTATCACTCATGGCAATAGGTGCTAGGTATTAATTCAAACTTGTTATGTTGGTTATTCTAACTCATTTATATGTGTGTGTGTATTATGTGTAACTCATTTATATTTATGCTAAATATACACCTATATAAGTTATATATATATGCATATCCAAATGAGTTAAATCTATAATATAGAATGAGTTATATCTCTATATAAAATTAGATAATATATGTAATTAGACAGTTTTGGTGCCCTAAGACAAGCAAACCTCCTTTGAAGTTTTCTTCAAGTAATTTCTGTTATTTCTATAATTGCCCTTATAATACTCATTCAGTGACTTATTTGCATATAAAAAATTACAGGTGTTTGACAACAATCCTGAATAGTTAGAGAAATAATGACCAATTTTAGATTTGAAACAATCTAAATTTCATGAAGAGATTCAGGTAGCAGTTATAATTTGAAACAGTGTCAATTAAAATACTTAGCATTGGTTAATAATCAATACGTATTACAGTATGAAAGGGCTGTAATTTCCCAGGGCAACAATGACATTCAGATATAAAGCTAAAATGTTAAAGGCATTTATAATAAACATCATAGTACTTTAAACAATTCTGTTATTATAGGCAATTTTTATACTGAATATAGGGTTTGAAATTACACTTAGTTTGCAGTAATAAGGGACAAAACAATGTTAGATCTGAGACTTACTCACATGACATAGGAAGTTAAAAAAAATGGCAAGGTGCACCAGAATTTAATAAGGAAATGGGTAAATTCCTATTTTAATTCCCAATACTTTTATTTCTTCCAATTCTTATGTAATATGCTGTATTTTATTAAGGATGAATTTTGGGGATATTTTTGGTGAAATGATTGGAAAGGAATGGAGGGTGATTATTTCAAGACATGAAGTTGCTATAGGGAAGAGGGTTAGAAGTGGAGTGCTCATTTGAGTCAAAGTCAATTATGTCCTGTGGAAAAATGAGTTTAGCCTGTCTTGAAACTCCTTTCTCTAAACCCCCTTTGTTCCACTCATCCTAAACCAAGGAAATAATAAAAAATTGGAGCATCAATTATTTGTACAATAGATAGTTAATATTACATGACAGAGATAATATTTGTGGATTTGTATTGCTTATTGAAGGGATTTTGATATAACTAGATGAAAGCACTAAAATCATGCACAAACGTTATCTAAAAATATTAGATTAAGTTTACTTTAAACTTTAAAAAGAGATTTTAGCAGATTTATTTTATTTTTCTTTTTTCTACACATTTATTCTAGAAAAAATATTAAATTAAGAGGCCACAGGACCTGAGACTGAATTTGGTAATTCAGGTAAAACCTAAGGCTTATTTTAAAGATGTGAAATCATGAGTGCTTTTTATTAAACTAGTCTTGTCTTAAAAGCATTACATAAATTTGGAAATGAAAACCCAAACAATTTATGAATTAATTCCTCTTATTGTTTGTTATGGGTGTTTAATGTGGTCATTCATTAGGCAGAGAAGATATGATTTACCTACTACAAATGAATACATACAAAATGTCTAACTTTATGTTTTTTTCCTTCTTGATTTTTGCTGATGATCTTTTGCCTTAGCAAAAAAACTGTTTATAATAGCTTTTTTTTCCTTCAATTGATGTGAGCCTTCTACTTTTAGATTAAGGAAATATTTATAAAAGCTTATGAATTGGGCTTCTGTAATGAACATAGAGAAGAATAATAAACACACATTGTGTACGCCTAAGCTGAAATTTGAATATTTAGAATTCTTCAAGAAATATTGACCCAGTGAAACTTAGCATACTGAATGTGGTATTATTTAGGACAGGTTGGACAAAGTGCTGAACAAATGGATAGAAAATGGAAAATGGCTCAAATACAATGAGCTAATGCATTGTCCCCCAAATGGCAGTAGCCACTGAGGTGCTCTCCTCTGCATGGTGAATTAGAGGTCAGCCTTCTTCCTCTGTGCTTCTGGTTGCCTAGGTTCTTATTACCATCATCTGCTTCCTGCTGAAGGCTAGAGAGAGTATAGGAAGACATACTGACATTTTATAGGCTGTAGCTCAGAGCTAGGTGATGGCTCTCTGTTTACTTTCTATTGGCTGGAAGTAAGTGACAGGACCATGCTTCACCGCAAGAGAGGTTGTGAAATATATAGCTTCAATTGTTTATAGACTAGCAAGGAAAGAGCAGATTTGAAGGAACACCTAGCATTCTGCCCCACATATCTACATCATTGAACTCAGTCTTTGATCTTAAAATTCAATTATCTTAATTTGGCAAATTGTTTGAATTTCATTGCCTAAATTTTTATAAAAGCTCAAGTTTTCATCATTTACAGTTCCTCAATAGTTATAGTGAATGTGTTGTATCAATAAATAGTAAATAGATTTGACATCATTAGGAATAACAACTGCTTTCAATAAGAAATTATTTAACTTCTTCTTAGGAGGTAATATAGTGAATGAGATTAACTTCTACATACCAAATGTTTTTCTGAACACAGAACACAGTGGTAAACAAGAAAGACACAGAGCTTATGTACCAGTGGGTAGACCAATAGTAAAAAAACAAGAAAACATAAATAAACAATATGACTAAGTTTGTGAAAAGCAGAGTGAGTGGCAATGGTAAGCAGCACTGGCAGGCTGGTCAGAGAGGCTTCCTGAAAGGCTGACTTTTATACTGGGATGTGAAGGATAAAAGGATGTCAAACACGCAAATATTTAAGTAGAAATTGCTAAGCTAGTGAGGATGGCAAATGTAAAGCCTACTATAGGATTGAGCTAGGAGCATTTATCAGAGGTACTTCCGAACAGCAGGTTGAAGCACAGTGATCTGGGGTATGGGAGAGGGTCAGAGAACTATGCAAGGGCCAGTCCACACAGGGCATTGGAAGCCGTAAAAGGATTCCAGCATGTATTCTATTTGGAATAGAAAATCATTGGACAGTTTGAAGTAGGACATTAGTATATTCTAATATAACTTATTTTTTTATTTTTTTTGAGACAAGGTCTTAGTCTTATTGACCAGGCTGGAGTTTACTGGTATGATCCCAGCTCACTGCAGCCCTGATCTCTTGAGCTCAAGGGACCCTCCCGCCTCAGCCTCCAGAGTAGCTGAGGTCACAAGTCCTGGCTATTTTTAAAATTATTTTTTGTAGGGGTTCGGTCTTGCCATATTACCCAGGCTGGTCTTGAGCTCCTGGGCTTAAGCAATCCTCCTGCCTTGGCTTCTCAAAATGCTGGGATTATAGGCATGAGCCACCATGCCCAACAAGATATAACTTTAAATTGCTGCTACATATAAAAGTATAAAAGGACAAAAGAGTAGATGCAATGATAGGAAGAAATGGAAGGGTACAGGATATACGCCTAACACAGATATGGAATATTGAGAATGCTTTGTTGGAGAGGCAATATATGAGCTTGGATTTTAAAGAATTAATTACAGTTGAACAACTGAAGCAGGTAATCCGGCTGACAAAGTAGAGCAAGAGACAGCAATGGGAGTGTAAAAAGCCAGGAATCAACCTGTGGCAGAAGATGAGGTGCAGAGGCATAACAAGAACCCACAATGAAGGGTGTTTTGTATTATGCGGTGCTATTTGGCTTTTATCTTCAAAACAACAGAGCAATGGGAGGACTTAAGCAGGGGTGTGGCGTGATCCACTTTGCCTTTTAGAATAAGCCCTCCTGAAATCCTGAAGAGGATGGACTGGGTGGGTTTGGCCTGGAGAATGGTTGTCTATAAGACCAGTGACAAGGGCCTAAAGCCCTAAGACCACAGATGCACATGTGTAATTCTTAAATATGAGTAGGAAGTAAAAGGAGACATCTAGGGTAGTTTCCAGTTCTCTGGCTCTTGATATTCTCCCAGACAGGGAGTACAGGTAGAGTAGCTGGACAGGGGGAAGGAAGGGACTATAATGAGGTGGTGAGATAAAGTTTCTTTCTTTTTTTTTGAGATGAAGTCTCGCTTTGTCGCCAGGCTGGAGTGCAGTGGTGCCATGTCAGCTCACTGCAACTTCCGACTCCCTGGTTCAAGCAATCCTCCTGCTTCAGCCTGCTGAGTAGCTGGGATTACAGCATGCGCCACCATGCTCAGCTAATTTTTGTATTTTTTGCGAAGACGAGGTTTCACCATGTTGGCCAGGACAGTCTGGATCTCCTGACCTCGTGATCTGCCTGCCTCGGGCTCCCAAAATGCTGGGATTACAGGTGTGAGCCATCACTCCTGGCCAATAAAAGATTTATTTGCAATAAGAAATATGTCTCCAAGCGTAAATAACAGTGTGATAGTTGTAAAGTCACATACATTGAAAGCTATTGAACTGTTTCTGTCAACTTAAAATCCAAATATATAATATAGGGTCAGATACATGTAGTTACATAATGTTAGTTAAAAAAAAAAGACTCAAGTACATCTCATAGTAACATTTACAAAGCTGCACATGAGGCTGCATACGAATTTTTATCAATCAACCAGTTAATTAAGATATCTATCTGTTCAGCATTATGTTAACTAATATTAATAATCATAAAAAATCATGTTATTTATTAAATACATTTGCTAGACACTGTGCTAAGTACTTTACATATATTAAATGTCTCATTTAATCTTCTTAGCTTTCCTGTCAAGTTAGAACAAGTATTATCTCAATTTGTTGTACAATGAAGCTGAAGGTCAGAGAGGTTATGTAATTTGTCCACATAATCTGGTAATTTGGCTGGTAAGTGTGAGGGACAAGAGTCCTACCCCTATTTTGAACAACAGCCAGCAGCCTCTGTCACATTGTTTATTCAACACAGCATGGTGATTTGTTTAGACATCTCCTTGGAGGCTTTAATCTAACCACATGAAATGATATACTTTTAGGCAAGCTATTAGCTTTGGAATACAGAAAATATAAACGTGCTTTTTAAATTTTAAATGAATTTGGCATCATTTTAATAGGATAAGGCCCCTAATAAAAGTAAGAGTCATCAGGGCTGGTTTCTATGGTGGAAAGAATGAGGGTTTTGGAATCAAGTCTGAATTCAAATTCAATTCAGCACATATTGACTGGTTTGTCTTAAGCATGTTTCTTTTCCTCTTAAATTTCACATCTGTAAAATACGGGCTATAACTCAGTGCTGGGCGCAGAGCAGTCATTCAATAAACGTTGTCATTCGCTTTCCTGTATTAAGTACATTAACCATTGAGTTAGAAGCTGAATTGTTAAACTAGCTTTTTCTTCAGCAAAAATGAAACTAGCGAGCTGGTTGCAGAATTTTCTTTTTTCCTCTCTGTTTAAATCAAGATAAAGCATTCCTTTTTCCAGTCTGGGTAACTTTGCCAGTCTCCTAATTGTCCCTCCCCTCATAATGTGGAAAAAACACACAAAATTAATGGAGAGCTGTCTGGCCTGTGCTTTTAGAATCTTGGGTTGTGGGTGCTGGGGACTGGAACCTTGTCACCAGCTCCTTCTCGCTTTCTGCTTGGCTTTTTGCCCTTCTTTCCCATGTGTTGGCTGTTCTCATTTCCAGATCAGAGTTGACCTTTTTTGTAAGGTTAAAAAAAGCGTTAAAAGCCTCTGCCTTTTTACTGTCATACATTATTAGCTTTCTCATCCCATCAAATAAAAGAGCTGCATTCTCCTTTACCCGGCTCTTGTGACTGATGTATTTAAAGAAAGGCCTTTTTTTCCTATCCATTTTCTTACAGTTTACAAAGAAAAAAAAAAAAACACAAAAAACTAACATCATGAATTAATTTAACAAATGTAGTAAAATAGCTCTCTATCTTCACATAGAACTCCTTCCCCCTACTATAATTAAAAATTAATACGAAGTTGCTTTGAATCAATTATCCTAAAAATGTCAACATATTCACAAAATTAGGGTTGTTTCTCTTTTATTGTTAAGTATATGCATTTTAAATATTTCAGTATATATCAAAGCATTGGGTGACAAACAGATAGCAAAAAAAGATATTGCCATTAAGTGACACAATTAAAAAAACTTCTTGTTTTGAGATAACTGCAGATTACTAGGCAACTGCAAAAATAATACGGAGAGGTTCCATATACCCATTATCTAGTTTTCCGCAAATATCTTTAAACACAGTCATTACTATTTGTGTGTACCTGCGTAGTGCTTTAACAGGCCCAATGTACTTTTTTTTTTTTTTCTGAGACCTGAAAAGAATCTCTTCATTGTCAATATACTTTTTGCCATCTTAGCAGTCAGATGCACATATATGTATATACACACACACACACACATACACACACATATATACAATTTTTTTTGCTTTCTGAAAATTCTTGGAAAAAAGAATATTAAAATATCCCCGAATAAAAATAGAAGAATTGTTTATGATCCATGTATTGTTTAAAGTATGTAAAATAATTGGAACATTTATTTGTAACACAAAATATTTGTTGTTACTTATTATTCAAAGCATATAAAAAGGATCTCAAATTTCGTTGTGTTACAATTGATATAATGAAATATGATGTATGCATGTGTGTGCACACACACGTATGTTTGTGGTTACTTCAATTTGCAGAACATAAATTGTGTATGTCTTTAACGTGGTAATCACTGTTATTTTCATTGTAACATTTATTTTATCAACTTTTCCATAGGATTAGAAATCTCTCCAAAGATGCATATCTTTTGAGAGAGACATACTGAACAAAAGCTCTTTCAAAATAAAAGGGTTAAAACTCTCTTCAGAATTCTACAATGTTTTCCATGATCTAATCATAAAACTAAATTATAATGGTGACAGCCTTCCATATCTGGTTCCTCTGAGTCCCTTTAAATTAATTCAACACCATTACAATTCTGGGAAGCTAGAGGCTGTGACTTGCAGTCCAATTAAAAACATAACATAATTTAACTATTGATAAAAAGATAATCTTAGAAAGTTCCTTTTCATGGGAATTATTAAAAACTTGATATATTCCAGATGGGAATAACAATTTTATTTCACCTGAGGTAAGGAAAGTAAATGGGAATAAATTCAATTGTAAGTACAAATCAAAGGGTTGCCTCCAAAAATATAGTTTTGGAGACTTACCTGGTGGTCTTGATGATTAACAAAAAAAATTAATGCTTTTCTTTCTCGGTTAAAACTGAAAAAGCAAACAATAAATCCTAATATAGCTTTAGCCACTGACTCCATCAAAACAAAACCACCGAATAGAAATTTCTCAGTCCAGATTGGAAAACGCTACTAGGTCAGTGAACAATTTTAGAAATGAATTTATAGACCACTTGAGTTCTTAATAGCTGAATAATATGTGCAGGGATTTGGCTCAAGGGTTAAAAATGACTAAACCTAACTGATGAGGTGGCAGCAGTAACTCACTTTTGGTTGTAGCCTTTGTTGAAGCTCTAGTTTATAATATCTTTTATTAACTATTCAATAAATCCTTAACTAGTAGAGGTACAAATTCTTGTGTTCCTATAGGGGTGTTATCTGGAAGTAGCAGCTCTTTTTTATTTTCTCTACTTGGTCTGGAGATGGCTGGCCTCTGGGCTCTGGCACAAAGACAGAGAAACGTCTTCCTTGAGAAGGAAGCCATGGGAATATCCATTAGGTAAAGGGAAAAACAGTGCATATGTATATATATATATATATATATATATATATATATATATATTTTTTTTTTTTTCTTTTTAAAGAATGCAACTTTTTTGTTACTTTAAAATATATCATGAACAAGATTCTTGACTGTCCAAAAAACAATATGTACATAAAATGACTTTTGTCCCATATTCCGAGTTTTCATTAACTTAGACAACGGCAATGATCAAGTTTCCTCAACAAATAAATTAATATGTCAATGATATCAATAAGCAATTTTAGGATATTCATTTTGAGCCTCTCCTCATTTCTACTTCATCTCCACACCACTTCATCAAAGCATCCTGAGTCACCTTCTCATCTTCCCTATCAATTTTGAGCTCCAAGGCAATCCAAGTACTGATGAAATAGGTCCAGATACTGGAGACCACTGGAGGTCCAGGCTGGTGGGCAAAAGTGTGATGCCTCCACCTTCACACAGTTACTGGACTTGATCTATCAAATAAACAGTAACAGGGTGTTGCGATGTAGGTTTCAATAGAAATACAACAAAGAGACCAGACAGGTAGGCAGTTAGCAGCTGATAGACCCACAGATGATGAAGGAAGATTCCAAACATTGGATTATGGCAGAGGTGGATTCCCATAACTGAAATGGGGTCTCAAAAGAGCAAAGTGGTATTATTTAGGGTGTAGACATACCATTGCAATAAATCTTTCTGACCTTGAGATCCACATAGAAGTCCCTTGGGGTAAACAAACTAGTATATTTGCAGTGGACTTGAACACAAGACTCTCTTATTCTAATGATGCACCTTAGGACGGGTGCTGAGGAAATATTACAGGAGTCTTGAACGTTGTCCCAAGACATTTTATTGTTGACTTAATGGCAAGGCAACTGGATAAATAAGCTAAAGCAATAAAAGAACTTTCTGGTTCAAATTAGTATTGATCTGAAAACTGATGCAGAATACCTATACCTGAAGGGAAGTAAGTTTATAGGACACAGGATTTGGAAGATAATGATGTTTATTGGAGTGAAAGGACAATAAGATGAGGGCCGATGTTCAGGGTTTGCTGTGAGAATCCAATGAGGTAATATTTTTAAGAGTACTTTTACAATTATGAATCACTTTAATAAGTTTACTAATACCTTATTGCCCTAATATTTCTACTGACTTTAGTTACTAAGGTCACTAAATTTAATGAATAAGAATGCATATGCATGATTGTGGGATATACACAAACTATAGAAATGCCAGTTTTACTTTGATGGTACATATTTATTTTCCTCCAATCCTAATTAGAAAATGCAAAATTGTTATCTCAGGTCTAAACCTGTTAACATCTTACTACTTGTAAAATTGTGAATGAGTTGCAATCCCCTAGAATTTCTATTAGAGTTTTGCTAGCCTTTCTGGAAATTCTCACAAACAGCACTTTTGATTTTTCAGTACTCTTTTTTTTTATTTTTTCTTTTTTTAAAATTACAGATGCTCCTTGACTTACAACGGGGTTACCTCCAGAAAACTCATTGTAAATTGAAAATATCAGAAATCAAAAAATGCATTTAATGCCTTGATAACCCCATCTCACAGTTGAAAACTTTTGAATTGAGCCATCATAAGTCTGGGGCCATCTGTATATGGTTTGCTTTTGTGCTTTTTGCAACACTATGCTTTTGCATGTTTTTGCTTCTGTTCTAAGGTTTGTCTTTTCTGATTCCTTTATTGCCTTAGTCTGCTTTGGCTGACATAACAAAATAACCTGAGACTGGATAATTTATAAGAATGAACATCTAATCCTTTCAGTTATGGAGGCTTGGAAGTCCAAGATCAAGGCATTAGCATATTTCATGAAGGCTGCCCCTGGCTTCCAAAGTATCACTTTGTTGTTCTGTTCTCACAAGGCAGAGGGGTGAATGCTCTGTCCTCATGTGGTAGAAAGTGAAAGGGAAAAAACAAACAAAAACTTGACTTGTTTCTTTCAGCCTTTTATAAAGGCACTAATCTCATTTAAGAGGGTGGAACCCCCATGACCTAATTGCCTCCCAGAGGCTCCATCTTTCAATACCATCACCTGGGATTTAAGTTTCAACATACGAATATTGGAGGGATTCATACATTCAAACCATAGCATTCTTCCCAGGAGCTAAGACTCTTTGAGACATCCTTTGAAATCGCAGTGGAGGTAGTCATGCCTGCACAGCTCTTGTACTCTGCAGAGTCAGCACCTCAAGGATGTCACCAAGGTTTATTACTTGTGCCTTTTGGAGGGGTGGCCCTGGTTGCACATGACTAGATTAAACCAAAGGTGGTGGTTGGCCAAGGAGCTCTGCACCAGAATGCAGGGAGGAGAGGCTTGAGGTACAACTGGACATCTTGCCTTGAAGTCCCACAGATGCCCTAGGCCCCTCCCTTGAAACAATTCTGCCCTCAAGTGCCTGGCAGTCTGAGCCTATGATGGAAGTAGCAACCTCAAAGATCTCCAAAATGTCTTAAGGTCATTCTTCCATCCTTTTGGTCCATATCTGGCTTCCTTCTATCCAGGCTAACCTCCTTATGAAATACACTCTTGGCCACTCCCTCATTGTTCTCTCCTAAACATGCGTTTTCTTTCTTTTTAAAAGATGTGGCCAAGCTAATAATTTTCTAAATTTCTAAGTTTCCCTTGTCTTTTGATTATAAATTCTATCCCTATTTTGCTTTTCTCCTTTTTGTATTTTACTATAGGCAGTTAGAAGTCATGTCATACCCTCAACACTTTGCTTAGAGAAGTTTTCTGCTAAATATCCTAGTTTATCATCATTAATTTCTGATTTAAATGAAGCAATAAAACATGGATATGATTGAATCAAGTTCTTTGCCACTTCATAGCAAGGATGGCCTTTCCTCTTATTTTCAATATCTTATTCCTCATTTACATCTAGGATCTCATCAGAATTGCCTTTACCATCCATATTTCTATCAACATTCTTATGATGACCATCTAAGTAATCTGTAAGAAAATTGAAGCTTTCTCTATAGCTCTCCTCTTCTGAGCTCCTACCAGATTAGCCTCTACAGTCCAGCCTCTATCTATTGCCCCATTCTAAAGCTGCTTCCACATTTTTAGGTATTTGTTATAGCAACAACCACTCTCAGTGTTGACCAATTTCTGTCATAGTTTACTCCTGCTGCTATAAGAAAATACATGAGAATGGGTAACTTATAAGAACAGAAATTTATTCCTTACAGTTCTGGAAGCTGAAAAGTCCAAGATCAGGGCACCAGTAGAGTTGGTGTCTAGTGAGGACTGCTGTTTTCTTTCAAGGTGGTGCTTTTGTTCCCTGTGGTTAAGCATTCTGCCTTAACCACAGGAAACAAAAAGAAGAAAAAGTAAGAAAAAGGAAAAAAAAAGAAGAAGAAAAATTAAAACCTTCTTCCAGACAGCATATGAATGCTGTGTCCTCATATGCAAGAGGCAGAAGGGCAAGAGGTCTAGTTAGTTCCCTTCCCTTCTGCTTTTTTATAAGAGCAGTCAGCTCATTCACTAGGATGGAACCCTTATGATTAATTACCTCTCAAAGTCCCCATCAGTATATGAATTTTGGAGTGACACATACATGTAAAACACAGCACTCACCACCGCTGCTGCTGTAAGGATTTCTAATCTTTGCCTGCATGTACTTCTTGGCCTTAGTTCCTTCTGGTCTCTGGTCTCTTCTGCTCTCACCATTAAAAACTCATTCTATCCTCTCACTTTTTATGGTGCAGCTTTCACCTTTTTAAGTATGACTTCCTGAATCCTTGCTACAAATACAGCCCGAGGTATGTGACGACTCTGAAATTGTTTTCCGCTGTTTGCCATGGTAAAGAAATTTGCTTATCTGTCCCACAGCCAGGATGTAGTGAGGTGAAAATCAAGGGTTCTTACAATATTTTGAGTCCCAAAACCCTTTGGGATCTAGTTAAAATTGCTATGAATCCTCAAGAAAGAAAGTATCCATACTTAAGTATTATTCTACATACAATTTTAAGAGATTTACCCCTGAAGTCATACACGACTCTACTACTATTCATTTGCCAGACATAGATCTATCTTTACTCAAGGAGCTTGCACCTCAGGTTAAGAGTTTTCTTGGCTGGGCGCGGTGGCTCACGCCTGTAATCCCAGCACTTTGGGAGGCCAAGGCGGGTGGATCACGAGGTCAAGAGATCGAGACCATCCTGGTCAACATGTGAAACTCCGTCTCTACTAAAAATACAAAAATTCAGCTGGGCATGGTGGCGCGTGCCTGTAGTCCCAGCTACTCAGGAGGCTGAGGCAGGAGAATTGCCTGAACCCAGGAAGTGGAGGTTGCGGTGAGCCAAGATCGCGCCATTGCGCTCCAGCCTGGGTAACAAGAGTGAAACTCCGTCTCAAAAAAAAAAAAAAAAAAAAAAAAAAAAAACCTCCCAAAAAAAAAAAAAAAAAAAAAAAAAAAAAAAGTTTTCTTATGCAAAGAGAAAAGACCATAGACTTTGTAATAAGCCGGAGTGGCAAATCCTGATTTTGACTGTGTGATTCTAAACAGTAACAACATTTCACTGAGCTAAAGCTCCCGCTTTTGTAAAATAAGGTTAACAATATTTATATTTCTGTGTTGTAAAGGATTAGAGATAATTTGATAATATCCTGACATAGGGAAGCTCCTCAATAAACATAATATCATAATTAAAAACAATGTGTCTCATTACTTCTGGTAGAACATTAGGTCCTGCATCAAGATAACCTTATTTGATGTGTAATGGACTACATTAAAATTGTATTCAAGAAATTACTGTGTCATACTTTTTCCCCCTTTAGATTTGAACTATAGGCTTGTGCTAATTTTCACTGCTGTGTTACTGTGTTTATGTGCTTATTATGCGAATAATAACCAGTGTTGATTCAAGCCTGTGATAAAACTTCTTAAATTCCTGCTGGTAACAGGAAGGAGGATTTTTCTGACAGAGTTTAAACCAGTTAATTTATTCAACTAAAACTTTGCTCCTATAGGCTTTTAACTCTTAACTGCAACTTTATACATAGATTGGGATTTGTACAAATTTGGATTCTAAGTTTACAAAATGTCTTATGACCATTAAAAACTTTCAGATATCTTTCCTGTTATAATTAATTAAATTGGCATCTGAAGGCTCTCAATAATTAAATAGTTGCTTACACACATTGTACAATTTTATCACGCATACGGAAGGAAAGCACTCAAACTTGTCCAGGTTAATGCTGCTGAGATCTCAACAATCACGTTGGTAGATGCTGACGTGTAAAGATTGTAAGCACTCACTTCCTGACCTGTGGATAGAATATAGGAACATGAATAGAGAGGTTAACTTTTTGTCTACATTGAAACACAAACACAATCATATCCTGGAGCTAAGAGGGAGAATAAAATCCGTTTTTATTTGTTTATGCTGTTGGTGTACTAGTTTTATCGTTTGCTCAGAAATGATGGGCCAGTCTCCTTGTCTGACCCTAGAGATATAAAGATATATAACACATAGGTCTTGCTTTCAAAGGCAGAGCAGAGAGTGAGTCTTTGACTCTCAGAACAAGACTGCAAAGTGCAGTGGTTAAGAACACAGGCTTTACTATCCAACAGACCTGGTCAGAATCATGCCTCTGATATTTACTGTTATGCCAATTTAGCCACATTTTCAAAGCTCTCTGTGAATGGTATGTAACTTGCAGGATTGGTGCAGGAATAAAACAGAATTAAGGTATATGACATGCTTAGCAAAATGGCTAACATGTACTAGTTGCTCAATAAACAATGGTTATCTTTATTGCATCTACATCACATTAATGCCAGTAACTGCGACAGCTTCTCAGTGACACTGTGGCAGCCTATGGAGTTTTATTATTTTGCTTAGTGAGCACAGATACAAGTTGGTTTGGAGCATCTTTTAATTTTAAATACTATTAAAAAGAATAACCTACTTATTTCAAACAAATGATCATTTGCTGGTAAAGAATCTCATAAGGTATGCTTTACTAGCTATTTCTGACAATAATCTAAGGCAGAGGCATTCCAATTTAAATGATCTACTGGTTTTTTTGAAACCCTCCATTGAAAACAGATACTGTGAAGGAAAAAATAGAAAATTAGGATTAAATAAAATCTGTATCTATGTTTGGTTATTCTAAGCTCTGAAACAAATCTGCAATTTAAATTCTATTTCTAAAATGCATCCAATTATTTGTTTCACAAAACTGATTTATTTATATATACATATACATATATTTATACTTACACATACACATATGTATATGTGTACTTATCAGCAAAGTGCCCAAATCTCAAGAAGGTAGCTTATTAGGCAACATTGCATTTTTTTTTTTTTTTTTTTAACAGGTGGAGTCTCACTCAATAACCCAGGCTGGAGTGCAGTGGTGGGATCTCTGTTCACTGCAATCTCCGCCTCCTGGGTTCAAGCAATTCTCCTCCTGCCTCAGCCTCTCAAGTAGCTGTGACTACAGGCGCATACTGCCACGCCCCTGGCTAATTATTTTTTGTGTTTTAGCAGAGACAGAGTTTCACCATGTTGCTCAGGCTGATCTTGAACTCCTGTGCTCAGGAAATTCACCTGCCTTAGCCTCCCAAAGTGCTAGGATTACAGGTGGGAGCCACGGCACTCAGCCATATCGCATGTTTTTGGTTAGGCATTAGAACATCTCTTTGAGGGTAACTGCAAAATGTCTGCAATTTTTTTCTCACTATAGACTTTCGATCTATAGCAAATAAAAACAAAATAATCTCAAAACTAAATTTTAAAATGTTTCTTACTTCAATTACCCATCAGGAGTCATATAACTTAAATGAAAATAAAAAAATCTCCTGGTTTCAAAAAATGGTTATTAAAAATAAAATTGTCTTATTTCCTCTTATGTTTTCTTAACAAAATATTCTTTCATGACTCACAATGCATTATATAAGAACAAGTCAAATATAAGTGACCAATTCCTTATATAAACCTTAATAAACATGCACTTTTGCATGATACCTTGTATAATAAACCCTTAAGTTCTGGAATGCATTTGTAGACACAATTCAATTTTTCATAGACGTAATGCGATCTTTTAAAAACATTATTTTTAGAAGCCACAGTGCTTTTTCTTCTTCTCCCACTGACTCTAAAGTTATTGGTAATTTCTTGAATGTTTCCATGCCACCTGACAAATATGGCTAAATATTTCCATAATGTCTATCACAGTGATATCTAGGTGCTCTGAGAGAAGCATTAGACTATAAATGTAATGAATGAGGGAGAGTGCAAAGCTCATTTGTTTCCACAACTCTGTTGGAGCTGTTCAAGTAGTTATGGGTTAGAGGAAACTGTATAGGGTCAGTGCTTTTGGTTTATAGAGTTATAATTGCCATTTGGCTGGAAAAGGGAGAGAGTTGCTACTTCACTGTTGCAGACCCAGTAGTTTTAGAATTTGATTTTTCAATTTTTAAAAGTAGTAACGTATTTCTAATTCAGCCTTCCTATGAACAGGGATTCCTAATGGAGTGACCATAATGAATGTAGAATTCAAAGTTGAAATTAATAAGGATAAAAATGATATGCTAATAAACCGAGATTGTTTAGTATAAAAACATAAGATAGTAAATAATATAATAGCCACAGTTGTGATGGACAGTGGACTGAATGCTTGTGTCCACCCAAAATCCATGTGTTGAAATCTAATCCTAATGTGATGGCATTTGGAATTGAGGCCTTTAGGAGGTAATTAGGTCATGAGAGTGGAGCCCTCATGAATGAGATTAGTGCCTTTACTAGAAGAGGCCAGAGAGCTGTCCAGCTGTGCTTTCTCCATGTGAAGATACAGCAATAAGATGGCTACATGCAAACCAGGACCTCAACTATGTTGGCACCCTGATCATGGACTTTCAACCTCCAAAATTGTGAAATATAAATGTTTGTTGTTTAACCTTTCTAGTTTATGGTACTTTGTTACAGCAGCCTGAGCTGACTAAGACACTGAGCATAGAAATATTTACTCTTTTGGAATTACTCTGGTGCTTTAGATATAAGCAAGTCTTTGGTTTTTCTAATTGAGCCTTGCAATATGCTTGCCATGTTATGACAGAAGACAAAAATCCAGCAAAATTAGACTCACAGTTTATGTCAGCATGAGGAGTTAAGCTTGATATAAAGTAGAACTTCTTTTTTTAATTGTACTTCAGATTCTGGGGTACATGTGCAGATCATGGAGGATTGTTGCATAGGTACATACATGGCAAGATGGTTTGCTTCCGCCATGCCCCCGTCACCTATATCTGGCATTTCTCCCCATGTTACCCCTCCCCAACCTCCCCATCCCCTGCTGTCCCTCCCTTAGCCTCCCCCAACTGACCCCAATGTGTTATGCTCCCCTCCCTGTGTTCGTGTGTTCTTATTGTTCAACACCTGCCTATGAGCAAGAACATGTAGTATTTGGTTTTCTGTTCTAGTGTCAGTTTGCTGAGAATGATAGCTTCCAGATTCATCCATGTCCCTAAAAAGAACATGAACTCATCCTTTTTTATGGTTGTGCAGTATTCCACGGTGTATATGTGCCACACTTTCTTTGTCCAGTTTATAATTGATGGGCATTTGGGTTGGTTCCTGGTCTTTGCTATTGTAAACAGTGCCACAATGAACATGTATGTGTATATGTCTTTATAATAGAATGATTTATAATCCTTTGGGTTTATACCCAGGATGGGATAAACCCAAAGGATTGCTGGGTCAAATGGAATTTCTATTTCTAGATCCTTGGGGAATCACTACACTGTCTTTTAACTGTGAAGTTCATTAAGAATTAAAATGAAATCCTGGCAGGGTGCTGTGGCTCACACCTGTAATCACAGCACTTTGGGGGGCTGAGATGGGTGGATCACCTGAGGTCGGGGGTTCGAGACCAACCTGGCCAACATCAAGAAAACTCATCTCTACTAAAAATACAAAAAATTAGCCAGGCATGGTGGCACATGCCTGTAATCCCAGCTACTCGGGAGGCTGAAGCAGGAAAATCACTTGAACCCAGGAGGCGGAGGTTGCAGTGAGCCAAAATGGTGCCCCTGCACTGCAGCCTGGGCAACAAGAGCCAACAAGAACCAAATTCCATCTCAAAAGAAGAAGAAGAAGAAAGCAGGAGGAGAAGGAGGAGGAGGAGGAGGAGGAGGAGGAGGAGGAGGAGGAGGAGGAGAAGGAGGGAAGAATTATTAAAATGAATTCCTAAGGGGGAATGTGGAATTTTTCAAAACTATATTTAAACATTTCTTAATCTACCTGACACTTTTGAGGCTGTGTGTTAGAAAAGCAAGAAGTTGAATAGATAATTTCAGGTCTCTTTATTTTCTATAAATTTGGCACTTTTTAATGTATAAATTTGAGTTGTACAACACGAGGTTTTGATATACACATGTATAATGAAATGGTCACTACAGTCAAGCAAATTAACATATACGTCACTTCACATAGTTACCTTTTTAAAATGTGTGGTAAGAGCACTTAAATGCTACTCTCTTAGCAGATTTTCAGTATGAAAATACAATAGTCCTTATGCCATACATTAGATCTTTAGACCTATTTATTCTATATATTTCAACTTTGTACCTTTTGACCTATATCTCCTCATTTTTCTTCCCCCTTAACTCCTGGTAGCCACCTTTCTGTTCTATTTCTATGTATTCAACTTTAAAAAGATTAAAATGGAAGTGAGACCATACAGTATTTTTCTTTCAATATCGGCCTTATTTCACGTAGCATAATGTCCTCTAGTTTTGTCCATGTTTCTGTAAATGACAGGTTCTTTTTAAAAGACTAAATAACATTCCCTGCTGTGTGTGTGTGTGTGTGTGTGTGTGTGTGTGTATTTCTTTATCCATTCCTCTATTGACAGATACTTAGGTTGATTTCACATCCTGACTATTAATAATGCTGCAATAAACATGAGAGCACAGACATCTCTACGTAGTGCTGATTTCATTGCATTTGGGCATATACCCAGAAGAAGTATGGCTGGGTCATGTGGTAATCCACCTTCTATTGTTTTGAAGAACTTTGATAATGTTTTTCATAAGGAATATATCAAATTACATTCCCACCAAGAAAATGTTGATGTAGGTGTATAAGGGTTACCTTTTCTCCACACTTTGGCCAACACTTGCAGCTTATCTTTTTGATAATAGCCATTCTAACAAGTGTGAGGTGATATCGACATTTCATTGTGGTTTAGATTTGCATTTCCCTGATGATTAGTGAGGCCAGGCATCTTTTCATATACCTCTTGGATACTTTTATGTCTTCTTTGGAAAATGTTCATTTCCTTACTCTGTCCTTTTTCTAATCAGGTTACTTATTTTCATTTTGTTTGCTATTGAATTGCGTGAGTTTCTTATATATTTTGGATATTAACATTTTATCAGATGTATGGCATGCAAATATTTTGTCCCAGTTTGTGGGCTTTGTTTTTATTTTGTAGATTGTTTCCTTTGTCATGTGGAAGCTTTTTATTTTGATATAGTCCCACTTATTTATTTTTGCTTTTATTACCTGACCTTTTCGTGTGCTTGCCAAAAAACAATTGCCAATGCCAAATTTATCATTTAATTACAGTGGGAAACTATTTCTGTTTGATATAGTTTGGATTTTTGCCACCTCCAAATTGCATGTTGAAATCTAATCCCCAATGTTAGAGGCGGGGACTGGTGGGAGATATTTGGGTCCTGGGGGAAGATCCCTCATGGCTTGGTGTTCTCCTCTCAATAGTGAGTGAGTTCATGTGAGATTTGGTTGTTTTAAAATGTGTGGCATCTTCCCTCTCTCTTGCTCCCACTATCACCTTGCAAGGTGCTGCTGCTTTACCTCCTACCATGAGTAAATTCTTCCTGAGGTCTCCCCAGAAGCTGAGCAGATGCTGGCATTATGTTTGTACAGCATACAGGAATATGAGCCAATTAAACTTCTTTCATTCATTAATTGCCCTGCCGCCAGTATTTCTTTATAGCAACACAAGGACAGACTAACCCAGAAAATTGATACCAGGAATGGGGTGTTGCTATAAAGACACCTGAAATTGTAGAAGCAGCTTTGAAACTGGGTAGCAGACAGAGGTTGGAAAGTTGAGAATGCTCAGAATAAGATAGGAAGATAAAGGAAAGTTTGAAACTTCTTAGGTACTGGTTAAATGATTTGACCAAAACGCTGATACTGATGTGAACAGTCAAGGCCAGGCTGACAAGGTCTCAGAAATGAGAAACTTAATGAGAACTGGAACAAAGATCACACTTATTATGCCTTAGCAAAGAATTTGGAGGCATTGTGTTCATACCTAGGGATCTGTGGAAGCGTCAACTTAAGAGTGATGACTTAGCATATATGAAAGAAGAAATTGCTAAACAAAAAAGCCTTCAAGATGTGGCCTGACTGCTTGTAACAGCCTATGTTCAGATGCAGGAAAAAAAAATTACTTAAAGTTGGAACTTATATTTAAAAGGAAAGTAGAGTGTAAAAGTTTGGAAAATTTGCATCCTAGCAATGTGTCAGAAAAGAAAAGCCTGTTTTCAGGGGAAGAATCCCAAGCAGGCTGCAGATCAACCACTTTCTAGAGAGATCCGCCTGACTAAAAAGAGCCAGACTCTGATAACCAGACAATGGGAAAAAATAACTTGAAGGCATTTTGAGAGATCCATGAGGCAGCTCATTCTGTCACAGGCCATGAGCTGGGCCAGGAGTGCCAAAACCCTGTGCCATCCCAGGATGCTGCTCCCCACATCCCTGCTGCTCCAATTCCAGCTATGGCTAAAAGGGCCCCAGATATAGCTAAGACTGCCACTTTGGAGAGCACAAGACATAGGCCTTGGTAGCTTCCACATGGACTTAAACCTGCAGGTACACAGAATCCAAGAGAATAGGGCTTGTTGTCTTCCATCTAGAATTTAGTGGACAAATTAGAAAACCTGGATACCCAAGCAGAAGTCTGTCATACAGGCAGAGACCTTACAGAAAACCTCCACTAGGCCAGTGGAGAGGGGAAATGTGGGATTGGAGTCCCAACACAGAGTCAGCACCAACACACTGCCTAATGTATTGTGGAAAAGGGGCCACCACCCTCCAAGATCACAGAATGGTAGTTCCACTGGTAGCTTGCATGCTATACCTGGAAAAGCCACAGGCACTCAACTCCAACCCATTGGCAAAGCCAAGTGGGCTGCAGCCTACAAACCCATAGAGGTGGAGCAGCCCAAGGCCTTGGGATCCCACCCTCTGCACTGGTGTGGGACATGGAGTCAGAGGAGATTATTTTTGAGCTCTAGGATTCAAAGACTGCCTGCTGGATTTCAGACTTGCATGGGAGCTGTGCCCCTTCTTTCAGTCAATTTCTCTCTTTTGGAATGGGAATGCATACCCAATACCTGTATCACTATTATATCTTGGACGTAAATAACTTTTTAAAAAATCTCACAGGTCGTAGGTGGAAGAAACTAATCTCCAGATCAGACCCTGGGCTTGGGACTTTTGAGTTAATGCTGCAGTGAGTTAAGACTTCGGTCTTAGGAAGGCATGATTGTATTTTGCAATGTGAGCAGGACATGAGATTTGGGGGGGGCCAGAGGAAGAATGACATAGTTTGGATGTATGTTGCCTCAAAGTCTCATGTTGAAATATAATCCGCAGGGTTGGGGGTGGGGAATAGTAGAAGATAATTGGTCGTGGGGACAGATGTCTCATGGCTTGGTGCTGTTTTCACAACAGTGATTGTGTTCTCATGAGATCTGGTTGTTTAAAAGTGTGTGGCACTTCCCTCCTTTCTCTCTCGCCTTGGCACTCACCATGTGACATTCCTGCTTCACCTTCCACCATGGGTAAATAAATCTCTAAGGCCTCCTCAGAAGCCAGTGTCATGCTTGTTCAGACAGCCTGTAGAACCATGAGCCAATTAAACAGCTCTTCTTTATAAATTACTTGGCCTTGGGTAATTTTTGTTTTTAATAGCAACACAAGGACAGACTACCACACAACTCTTTCTTCAATTTTCTCATTTAATGTCTGAATGTTGAGAAGTGGAAAGGTACATTCACGTTATTCTAGTGAATAACTAGATGTTACTTTCTGGCAGTATTCTGAAAAGATTTTGAAAAGATTGCTAAAAATCTATTGAATCACAGCAAAATGAAAAGAAAGTTATGACTAGTAGTACTTAGTGTATGTTCATTAAGAACAAGTCAAGCCCACTGGGGAACCAAAGGATGATGTAGCAGGGCAGCATGAAACATCTGACAAAATAGCTCAAGGATCCCAGTATGAAAGCTAGGGACACCCAAACTTTATGGTGGCACTTTTGAGGTGAATGTTTAAATTGGCAGGCTTCCTCTACAAAGATTCTTCCTTGGGTTTTCCCAACTCAAAAATCATATTAATGACTTCAAAGCAAAGAACTATGGCATTCTGATAACACTTTGGAAAAAGTAAAGAGCCAATTAGTGGCTTTTATGATATTGTCAGGATTTCAACAAACCAAATGAATAAAACAAAATTTGATAACCTTATAAATTGCCTTATAAAGATTAAATAAACCAGTTGTACTGATGTATGTAATGAGAAACTAGGTAATTTAACAGTGATTAAAAGGTATTAAGTGAAAATTTCCTTCATTCAACAAATATTTGTTGAGCATCTAATATCTGCCAGTCACTGTACTAGAGTTATAAATGAAAAGGTAAAGAAGGTAAACATACTTTTCTTTTTGCCCTCATGAGAGTTACATTTTAGTTAGTGAGATAAAAAATTAACCAGCAAATGAATATGAAAACAAAAAGTGATTTTAAAAGTGCTAGAGACAAAGGAGAAGAAAGGGCTATCAAGAGAAAGTCCAATAGGAGAGGGATATTTTAGGTAAAATATCCATGGAGGTCTTCTTTGACCATGTAATATTTGAGCAGAAGTGTGAAGAAAGAGAAGAGGCTAAACACAGGAAGAGTCACGGGAAGATTTTTTCACATAGAGACAATAACAAATGCAAAGATTTTGAGGCAGTAAAGACCTGACATAGTCTAGAAATAGCTAACAGATCAGTAGAGGTGGACTGTGGAGATCCAGGAGAAAAGTATATAATGACATTTTAAAGGTGGAAGGATGCTGAAACACATTATTATGGTAATCATATTAAACATTATTGTGGCTTTAATTAAGATAGTAGCAGAGATAGAGAAAAGAGGGCAATTCAAAATATACATTAGAGGTAGGACAGATAAGATCCACTGAGGGATTAGAGGTAAAGGTAAGAATTAGGGAGCAGAATTAAAACCGTCTCCTAATTTTCTGGTTTGAGCAAGGATGAAACAATTGTGCTACTTCAGAGATATAAGTTAGGGTGAAAAAAATTTAGGGGAGATTCAAGATTTCCATATTGCCATATTATATTAAAAGTGAATTAGCCGGGCAAGGTGGCTTACGCCTGTAATCCCAGCACTTTGGGAGGCCGAGGTGGGTGGTTCAAGAGATCGAGACCATCCTGGTCAACATGGTGAAACCCCGTCTAGACTAAAAAAATACAAAAATTAGCCAGGCTTGGTGATACGTGCCTGTGGTCCCAGCTACTCAGCTGGCTGAGGTGGAAGAATCGCTTGAACCGAGGAGGTGGAGGATGCAGCGAGCCGAGATTGCGCCACTGCACTCCAGCCTGGCGACAGAGCAAGACTCCGTCTCAAAAAAAAAAAAAAAAAAAAAAAAAGTGAATTTGAGAGCTTTCAGTGGAGTGCAAAATAGTCAATTAAATATATATAAAAAAAAGGTCTGAGCTAGAGACATCGCTATGAGACTCATAAACACAGAGATACCACTTCAAACCTTGTCAAGATATGAGACTATCTAGGGAGACAGACAGAAAAAGGATTAAAAGAAGGTTCAGGACAGAGCAGGTAGAAACTCAGCATTCAGGAGTTGCAAGAGAAGGAGCTGGTGAAGGAGACAAACGACTGGCCAATGAGGACTGTAAAAACATGTAGTTTGAGGAGGCATGGGAGTCATGAGGGAAGAGCATTTTTAAAATGAGGGAAAACATCAGCTTAATCAGATGGAATAGGATGAGAACCAAAAGCCTAATGGATTTGGCAATTGGGATATGATGAAGATCTTGACAAATGCAGTTTCAGTGAAGTTAGAGGGAAATAAGATAGCTGTAGGAGGTGAGAATAGATAGAAGAGATAAAGAAAAGAGAAAATGGGAGGCAAGGAAATAGAAACATTACATTTAATTAAATAATTTTAGAAGTTTCTGTAAAAGGAACAGCAACATGGTGAAGTGGTCCCTGGAAAGAAATGTCGTGTCAAGGTAGGTGTTGATGTTTAATGAAAAATCCTAACACATGATGGTATGCTTAACTAAATCCAATAGTAACAAAGAAAGATTGATAACTGCATGATCAAAACTCTTAATAATGCTAGAAGAAAAATCAAAGAGAGACACAAAGTACAGATAAACATTGGTTTGTAGCTTTGGATGTAGGAACGTGAGAAACTTTAACTTTCTTCTATTTTCTCAAAGAAGCATAAATTGATGTTAAGAGCTGTCTTAAAGGGTGGAAGAATTTGTGGGAAGTCTGAGAAGAAAAGATAAGGCATAAAGTAGTCATTGTGTGGGAAATATAAAAATTAGACTCCTGGGGAAACAGTATTATTATATGGAAGGACTGAGCATCCAATGAGGGTTGTGATAATGAATTTAAAGTGAACTAGTTAGCTTAAGTGGTTTACTCTAAATATCTTCAGCTTTTTATTTTTATTATTATTTTTTTGGTGGAAGATTTATGGACAGAAAAAAGGGAAGTGAAGTGTAGAAAATGGAAGGGATGAACATAAACAGTCAGCTCTGCATAATTACAGCTCCGCATTTGCCTTATTTGAACCTGGTTTGAACAGTTGGCTGCTTTTGATTGGCTGAAACTCGGAGAGTGTACAAGAGTAGGCTACAGTTTGTTTACACAACCAGTTAGGTTACAGTTTCACTGTGCATAGAGAAACCCTAGGCTGAGCATAGAGTATGTAAGGAGGCAACTTTTGGCCAAATTGCTCAACTGAATTTAACAGTTTCCTCATTTTGGTCATCTTTTCAATTTTGAGAGACTGATTTTAGGCATTGTTGTCACACAGACGTCATTCTGAATGTACTTATTTGGTCTCAAATCTTACTGGGGAATAGTGGGACAGTGAATTTTGTAAGGTGGGAGTAAGAACTTCAGGTTACTTTTTTGTAATGGTTAGGGTACAGGGGACCTCCTTGTGCTGGTATCTCCTGTTTTCATAAGAAAAACAAAACCCGGTCTACTTTAGAACTCATTTGCTTTCTTAAAGGTTCAGCTTGATTATGTCACATTTAGCATGTAGGGAAAAAAACTAGATTCATTCTGTGCTGTTTCTGAGGAAGAACTGATCAATCAAAGACTATCTTACAGGAAGAGATGTTTCAGAAAAAGTTCAAAGAACTTTTCTTATAGTCAAATATGTGTAAAAACAAAATAAGTTTCCTTGCAAAATATGGAAGTTTCATCATTGGAGGTATTCAGTCTGATAGGCATATGGACAAGGATCTTCAAGAATCAGAGGCTAATGTCCTTTCAAATGTCCACAGTACATAAGGTAATCAAATCCAGAATAACCCAGCATTCAAGACCATAAGTTTTAACGTGGTGACAATTTTTTTCTGGTTCATGTATTTGGGTTTGTGATAATATTTTATTTTTTATATGCTTTCAAATATTTGTAAAAAGAATGAGTATAGTAAAGTGTAAAACTTATCAGATTTAGAATTAAAATTTTCATCTTTGTACACCAACTATGCTGTTTATTAGTTCCTTCACTTTACTTTTCCTCATATGTAACCTGAGAATAACCACTTGATAAATGAATTTATGGTTAATAAAATATTTTTGGAGTAAGCAGGTCAAAAAAGGTAGTAAGGTTTATAGAAATTAGTGAATTTTCAAAAGGAAAAGAAAACATATTAGATGTTTAGAATGGCATAGAGAGGTTATAATAGCTTGTAAAAGCTCTTCAAGCTTTCCTGGTATTCCCATTATATTGAGAGTCACCAATAAGAATGAGGTGAAAAAACAGAAAGGACTATAATCAAAATAATAAAGCTAATATCCAACTTATAAATAATTGGTATTTTATTTCCAGTACTTAGCATGTTTTTTTTTTTTTTTTTTTTTTTTTTTT